>NW_027127416.1:0-17712 GCF_037325665.1 Littorina saxatilis
CTCTCTCTCTCTCTCTCTCCTCTCTCGCTCTCTCTCTCTCTCTCTCTCTCTCTCTCTCTCTCTCTCTCTCCTCTTCAGTCCCCTCTCCCTTTCTCTACCACCATATATCCTCCTCCCTACAATCTCCCGCCCTTAGCTTGTGAAATTGAATTTAAACTATAGCATGTGAGAACCTTGGCCGCATAATATCATGCAGATCGGCGCCAACTGATACAAACTCCAAATGACCAGCAACAAAGGCGTCAGGGCAAAGCCAACAGGACTGTGTTGATCTTCGATCACAGCCAATGACCGGTGGTCAAAGGGCTCGGACCTGCTCAGTGGACATCGGGTTTCGGTCATTTAACTGACCCACTCGCTGTTTGTTGACCAAACACAGACCATTGTCATGCACTGTCAGACCGCGCTGACCTGTTCCGATTGCATTAATGAGCCATGAATCCACCACATGAATGACTGCAAATGCATATGTGGAAAACGTGATTGATCTTGTGTAAATTGATCATTTAGTTGTTTATTTTTCGGTTTTCACCGAATTTTCGAAGGCAATTCATGCCCGTCTGCAATGTCAAGTTTTATCGACTAGTATTAGATCACACTTTGACCCAATTCCGGCTGTGAAAAAGGTTTCAAGGTCAAGCCAACTTTGCCCGTTTCGGAGACATTTGACGTAACGTATATATGACTTTTACTGTGCTACCAATCGGACTGGCGACTATGTTTCTGGTGGTCCCAGCAAATCAGTTCAGGTGCGTGAGTCTGTGTGTGTGTGTGTGTGTGTGTGTGTGTGTGTGTGTGTGTGTGTGTCAGTGTGTGTGTGTGTGTGTGTGTGTGTGTGTGTGTGTGTGTTTGATTGTACGTGTGTCTATCTCAGTGTCAGACTGTCTGAGCCTGTGTATGTCACTGTATTTGGGAGGGGGGAGGGGGGGGGGGACTGTGTCGATAGGTCGGTGTCTGTGTCTTCATTAGTGTGGCTATATATGTTAGTCTGTATGCACCCGAATGTATGCCTCCGTCAGTATGTGTGTGTGTGTGTGGTATTGCAGAAACATTTACTGCCCAGCCCACCATTGTATTTACAATCGCAAAGTTATATATCACTCTGCCTGTAAATTATCAGACAAAGCAGATGCTGATTTCCCCCACGAACAAAGCAACTCCGTCATAAACATCACATCACCTTTGTACGGCACGGTGTGAAAAATGAACCGTACCTTGGTGGTCAAAGCCATTCTTTGCCGACCGGCCGCACAAACTCTCTCTCGCTCTCCCTCACTGACCGCTGGAGAACCATAACGGGCGTGAAGTGTACACACGGTCGGACTTGAAGAGGAGCCACAGACCCTAGAGAACACAGAAGTTCTGTAAAGTACGGTGGAAACCCACCTTTTGAAACAAACGTGGTCTGGAAAAGGAGGGAGTCTTGAAATGGTGATACATTTACAGAAGCTATGTACAGAAACTGGAGAAAAGCAAGGTATTAAAGGAGAGGGGGGGCTAGATTTTGGGGCGGGGGGGGGGGGGGTCAGTCATTTAAGGGGGGTTCCACAGATCTGTGAAGGCGTCTGTGTGGCCATATCTTACCTGGGCGTTTACCTGCCCTGTCACACACTTTCCTGAGTGCTACGCCGCCACAAGTAACACACCTAGCTATTTGCGCAAGTGCAACGCCGTTACACGTTTCACCTGGCTATGACGCCACTTCCTGTCTGACAGCTGACGCTGCATAACTCCTGACGACAGTTACCAATGACTCAAGGAGCTGGACAAACTGGTGCACAAGAGGTGGCAACTTTGGCACGTGCTGCTAGAGCATGCCCTCGCGCAGAAAGATAAGCAACGCGCTGTTTGCTCCTGGATAACGTCTTGCCTCAGTCGGTGATTGTTCGTTGCGATTTCAATTAGTGTGATGCCGTTACCGTCCACACGGCCGGGAAGTGTGTAACCAGCGGATTTGGAAACACATCGTGAATAATAAAAGAGTGAATGCTGACACGAGTGGCACCTAAGTTACTATTGGTGACTGTAACTAGTAATAAACAAGAAATTCCTCCGAGGTAGGAAAAACACCCCCGTCCTTACCATTCTCACTGCCACCAACTGAGAAGGTTATTTCCCTTTGACCATTAATATGTCCCTCTATAAGTCCTTGTAGAATCTTAATCCACCAATAACTCCCTAACCGTGTGTTTGACTGGTCCCAATTTTTGTAAGGACCGTCTCAGGAATGTATAGAACCTGTTCACCAAGTTTGGTGACGATCGGTCCTTTCATTCTTGAGATCTATATGCGAACACAAACACACAAACAAACAAACACATCGACCGAATCCTATACACACCCCTATACCGGGGGTGTAAAAAAAGTCTTTCGGAAGAAAATCTGTAACTAGAGAGAGTAAAATTACACACTCAAACTTTTTACGCTGAAAAATCATACTTTATTTTATTTATTTATTTTATTTATCATACTTCATAAAGCTCTAAGACATGTCTGGAATACCAGAAAGCTTTGATCCAGTTCGCTCACTAACTAGTGGGGTCTATGCATGCTGCTTAGTAATCAAATAAAGAAGAGAGAAGATCAGAGGTGAGTTAGACACCAAAAGCGTTCCTTTCTGTCCAGCTTTTGCATAGCATCGACAAAGCGATTGATGCACATTTCACTGCAGATACATATGCAAGGGTGAATAGTTTGAGATGATAATCAGCTCCAACCTCAAAGCATTCTTCTGATGACCATATTTGCTTCACTTCACGAAGATGACTTCTTCATTGAGGAAGCACGGCTGAAATTCTTACAAAGATGTTGTTGTTTTTTACCTCTCTAACATCTTCGCTTTCCAAATGTTCAGTTGATGTTGAACCGTTCCTACTCAGGGTAAAGCCATGATGACGTGATTATACCAAAGTCCAGGCCGAAGACACAATCCAGTAAGCCAACAGAGCTGATTCACAATGCAATGCTAGCACTTGCGTTTTTAAAATAAGCTTTCAGATTCCATTAAAAAAAACATGTCAAGAAAGCTGCTTGTCCAAACAGAAGTTCATACACTCCAACCAAGCTTAATCAACTGAGAAATAAACTCAGATCCACCTGAACTGATACACAATGGAATCGAAGAACACCAAGCACTTTCTTTACACACAGAAAACATACAGCACTATGGCTGCATACACAATAAAGCCAATCAAGTTCAGTTAATTGGTTATAGTGTTGGAAAAGAGGACGATTAAAAGAAGCTGTCATAAGCTTTTTCGAGAAAGTCATTTTCAAACACCACAAGAACTCTGCACGCTGGAAATGCCAGGGGACTGTTCGGAAGCATTATTATAAAGCCAGAGTCAAAACGTCTTTCCCTGACATCAAGGGGATGCAAAACACTGAAGGCATTGAACACAGTAGTCTGCAAGTCGTTTCCAGTGTCTGGGGGACACACAGGTATGCACATACCTTTGGGAAGTGGGGGAAGGGGGGACATGGGGGAGGGGCGGAGGGTGGGGGTTAAAGTAGAAGAAAGGGGGACAGAAGAAAGGATAAAAAGTTTTTACCTGCCCATCTTTCATCAAAGACCCCCCGACTTGCTTATCTACCACCCCCTCTCGCCCCTGCTACTGTCTCATTAGCTTGAAGAACGGGCATTAAAGTGGCCGTCACCGCTTGTCTTCCTCTGACTCTGTAAGCAGAGTGCAGATTCGACTGAAGCTGGTCTATTAGGGATCACATAGCTGTCAAGCAATTAGAAACGGGAACAATCAACAAAAACAGCTTCATCAAATCTCACCATTTGGCTCACCATACATCCACCCCAATCCCAACCAATAAATATAGCTCAGTTTTACCATATAATCTACCCCCACCTTACCCCACCCCACCCCTAGTACAGGGAACGGAAGGCGTATCTATTCAGAGTCAGAGTGAACTCTGGCTGAAGATGGCATAAAAAGCTCAGGTGACTAAACATTATTCGTAAAATGAAAAATGAAAACACGGGTGACTCCTTCTTTAAAGGGTCAAGCTGCTAGTGACCCCTATGGGTGCCTAATCACGCGGTGCGGTCCCTTTAATGTGAGTGAGATTATCGGAGATTGAAAGTGGGCAAAGCATCGTTAGTGAACCCCTCATCAGGGGTCCTTTAATGAACTAAATCACTAACATGCCGGTGTAGGATCCGGTCCGGTCCCCCCTCTGAAGTAGTCCCACGGGGGACCAATTCGTGGCAAAAACTGCTCTATAATGGTCCCCCCTTAGACATCCAGCCTCGTTTTTCTTAGGCATTCAAGCCATTTTCAATCTATATCTTCGTCCGATATTATGTAGTGCACAGACAGCAATCTCTTTGTTTGACTATATTTTGCAGAAAATAAAATAGATCTGATTTATAATGCTGTTCAAAAGAAAAATCACATGAAATAAAATGAATAATAAATAAATATTGATAAGAAGAAATGAAACCAGTCTCTGATTCTTTCCTTTCTTTTCTCTGAAATTGCTGGTAACATTACTAACATTGTAACAAGAAAAACGAGGCTGGATGTCTAAGGGGGGACCATTATATAGCAGTTTTTGCCACGAATTGGTCCCCCGGGGGACTACTTCAGAGGGGGGACCGGACCGGATCCTACACCGGGCTGCCCTGTGACTGGTGGTGCTTTTCTTTCAGTCTGCACGTGCGGTGGGTAGCCTACCAAAATGCCAGGAAGTCATACAAACTCGGAGGACGAACAGGAAGTAGATGATGAGAAAGAAGAAAGGAAGAAAGAAGGAATAAAGAAAGAAGGAAGATAACAGACTTTAGAAGGTAGACAGCTAGATCTAGTCGCTTAGAGATACCATATTCCTCTCACGTTATCTGCCGTGTGCACCACCTGAGATCTGCGAAGGATGATACAAGTGATGTGAGAGGTGCATTCTTCCACTTGGACATATACCTAAAGCCAACAGCCTGGCCTTTTTGCTGTATAATTCGAATGGTGGTTTTTTTTTCTGAAATCAATTTTGAAAGTGCCACGCTGGCAATGTGCAAAATTAAATCTGCAAAAAAAGGAGGGAGAAAACAGAAGTACAATGAGGTTGACGAGATTTTACTGAAAGAAAGACAGATGAAAAAAAGAAAGAGAGAAAAAAAGAAAGAAAAGAAAATAAGGAAGAGAGAGAGAAAGAAAAAAAGAATGAAAGAAAGAAAGAAAGAAAGAACAAAAGAAAAAAAGAAAGAAAGAAGGAAGGAAGGAAGGTGAGGAAAAAACATACAAAGAGACAGACGGAATGGGGGGGGGGGGGGGAACTTGGAAAGTGGAGAAAAGAGGAAATGAATAAATTGTCAAAACAGAAAGGAAGTCAACACAAATAGAGACAAGCTAATTAGCTACGTTCAGTCGTTTCAGTTTGTAACAGAGCTTGAAAGAAAGAACGTAACCGACATGGGAACATGTATGTTTTCTTTATATTCCTGTTTCCAGTAGTTAGGGTTTTACAACACCTGTGTTTTTAGAAACCACCCTCGTTCTATTTTCTTTGGTAACATTTGTTGGTATACTGCAACCATTTCAGAAGTATCAGAGGTAAAAACTGCTCACGAATTTATACTGCTCCAATTTCGAGCTTTTATTGTCTCTACGATCGTTTAAAAGCCATCAGCGACCTACGCGTCGGGCAAAAAAAACACACACAAAAAAACAACATCTTATGGCTTTTTTATTTTACGTGAAGTACTTTTAAAAACTGTTAAAACCTTCATATGAGCCAGATCACTCTTTTAAGTTTCATTTCGTTTTATTTTGTTTTTCATTCTATTCTATTTCAGGACTGGGTGGCCGAGTGGTAACGCACTTGCGCTCGGAAGCGAGAGGTTGCGAGTTCGACCCTGGGTCAGGGCGTTAGCAATTTTCTCCCCCCTTTCCTAACCTAGGTGGTGGGTTCAAGTGCAAGTCTTTCGGATGAGACGAAAAACCGAGGTCCCTTCGTGTACACTACATTGGGGTGTGCACGTTAAAGATCCCACGATTGACAAAAGGGTCTTTCCTGGCAAAAGTGTATAGGCATAGATAAAAATGTCCACCAAAATACCCGTGTGACTTGGAATAATAGGCCGTGAAAAGTAGGATATGCGCCGAAATGGCTGCGATCTGCTGGCCGATGTGAATGCGTGATGTATTGTGTAAAAAAATTCCATCTCACACGGCATAAATAAATCCCTGCGCCTTGAATATGTGCGCGATATAAATTGCATACAAAAAACAAAACAAAAACAAAAAATCCCTGCGCTTAGAACTGTACCCACGGAATACGCGCGATATAAGCCTCATATTGATTGATTGATTGATTGAAATTATTTTATTTTTGCGAGTGTAGCAGGTATTGCGCGTATCCCTCACCCTTTTTTTGTTAAACCTTTGTGTATACATGTACACAGTTCTTTCACTAAGGACTTCAGGGCGGCATTATGAAGTTCTTCTTTCTTTTTCTTTTTATCATTCGCGTGTACATAACACTTTCACCCAGGAGACTTCTGCTGGATCACTTTGCAGTAGGCCTAGTCAGTGTGCTTATCCGCTCCAGCTTGACACACGAAGGATTTACTCCCAGGTACTGTGTATCTGTCGTCGCTCTTCTTGCTTTCTTTCGTTGGTACTTTTTTGTTCACCTGTGCTAAGCGGCTCAGTGTCTGCGAAATGATAACAACAAAACCCGACACTCGAGAGTTGCCGAGTAGTATCTCCAGCAGAGGTGACCAAAGGCGCAAGGGCACACACGCACACACGCACGCACGCACTCAAGCATAATTATGCAAGCGCACACGTACACACACAAGCACGAGCGCATGCATGCACACACACATGCACACACACACACACACACACACACATACACGCACACACACACGCACGCACTCAAGCATAATTATGCAAACACGCATGCAAGCACACACGTACACACACAAGCACGTGCGCATGCATGAACGCACGAGCACTACCCCCACCACACGCACACACACGCACACACACATGCACACACTCTCTCTCTCTCTCTCTCTCTCTCTCTCTCTCTCTCTCTCTCTCTCTCTCTCTCTCTCTCTCTCTCTCTCTCTCACACACAGAGTACGCTGCCAGCTTTTGTTACAGTGGAGAGGGACAGCTTGTCAAGGGCGTACTGCCTGGTTTCACTGTGATTTTAATCCTTTCTTTAGTCCTTCATATACTCCTATTTCCTTAGCCTACTGTTCCACAAAAGATAGTACCCGAGAGGCGCACTTAAAAGTTGTCAAAGGGCCTTTCAGCTATAAACGACGAGCTGTTATTTGGACTGCGATAAATTATACCCAAAGTAAATGCTTCCTCCCAGTGCTTTTTCAGCTATGAATAACAGGCCGTTGTTCAAATTCTGATAAGAATGTCCAACACTAATGTTTCAAAATAACTCGCTTTCCTACAACGGTAACAGCGATGTAACACACACACACACTCACACACACACACACACACACACACACACACACACACACACACGCGCGCGCACGCACGCACCCACGCACGCACGTACGCACGTACGCACACACACACACACACACACACACACACAAACACACAAACACACGCATCTTAGTTGCACGTTACATCACGGTAGAATGTGCACAAAATGTATAATGAACGATTTGCCAAACTGAAAGTGTATGGCAAAGTTAACAGTAGGATTACGGTCTGATTTTACTGGTTTCAAAACATTAAAAAAACAAAAAACTTTTACGTTGAGTACGATCGTTTCAACCTTCCCAGAGCCGTATTCACAGTCATGCTTGAATTTTCGTTCGCCTTTGAAAGCGCACGTGTACATCCACAAAAAGAGAAAAGAGTTGCTTTATTTGTCAATTAGAGGAAATATAACACTGAAGGGCTACATGTATAGTGACATCTCGACTATGATCATTTCTTTGAATGTGGACAAAAAGCTCAACATTCTGTGTGTAAACCGTTACCCTGCCATTCTAATCCACTAACTCCGGATTTTTGTCAATGTCCCCAGCACAAAATAAATAAATAGCACACACACAAACTAACTTTTGTTCAACCTCTTTTCACTCCTTGAAGAATAAACATCGAGAAGCATAAACTACTCTACGCACTCTGAATTTCTCTTGTTTAATCTGATTTCCTACCAACAAACCCCAATACATTCCCCAATACAGTAATCCCCAGCCCCCTAAACATTCTCTGTGGCCTTATTCGCGGTACTGCTGTTTGTGGGTTAGTAAGACCCAGGAGTTTAGATCGCAATGTATAAGTTACAGCTCCGTAATCACAGGATCTGTTTCATTAAAACGCAAACTTGATTGAATTACAATCTTCCTTATCCCTCCAAGCATGCTTGGAATACCTTCTCTTGTGTTTCCTGGATCGGCCTAGGTTCACCCTAATGGTAACCCTCACCTGCTTGCAAAAAAGGCAAACTTATCCCGTACGGTAGTTGCGGATGGCCAAATGATATACCTACTTATTCCACTCTTTTTCTTGTGTTTTATAAACATTAAATCAGGCCTGATCTTCAAGGTAGGTCACCGTCCTTAAAACAAAAATGCGTTAATGTTAGAAGTTTTTTGGCACAAAAATACTACTGTACTTTCAGTACACTATCACATAGTTTCGAATGGCGGAATTATACCATTGTTCTCTACTCTTGTTGTGTGTTTTAGAGACATAAAATTGAGCCCGATCTTTATGGTATGTCAACCACCCAAAGGAATCTGCATCAGCCGGTGTCAGTGTAGTTTTCTGGCACACTAAAAAGCTAGCTCTATTTTCAACTATGTCAACAATCTGAAGCATTTTCGTATACTCACACTTGTTAGCTGACAGGATCGAGGTCACAAATAAAAGGCCGAGTTACACAAAGTGAGGTCCGTTCAAAAGGCGTATGTGACAAAGTAAATAATCTTTGCTATAACCTTGTCTTCTCGGGATCAAATTAGGGCGGTAAAGTGTATACTCTCGCCACGCGGATTTCTTGCGCTTTCCACAGAGAAGAGAGAGCACAACAGCAAGTACTGTGGAACTAGTTCACCCTTGCCCCCCTATCTGCCTTTACAGCGGTTGTCCTTTTGACAAGAACACCTCGAATGTCACAGTCACAGAGCCTTTTGCTAACACAGGGTTTTGCAGGTAAAGCAATCATGAGTCTATTTAAACTTCATTGAACTTCAACGTGTAGTTAGCGCAGCCATCAAAAGACGGGGAATGTAGTGAAGAATTGCAGCTGCTTTGAGCAAAATGCGCAAACCTGAAGATAGCATAATATATGTTAACATTTAACTTCTTTTTGTCATAAGCTAACTGTCTGATTTTGAGTCCGCAACAACAACAAGAAATGCATCAAAAGGCTATTTATAAGCAAAGTCGGTTCTGCCACGGAATCCTTATGTTTAACCGAAAACATAGCCTTTCCTAAGCTTTGGAACCTGTTTTGGGAATAGAATCACAATTCACTATCTGTAGTTAGAGACAGTCTTAGCTGCAGTCTTTTCCAATCTTTAATCCCTGTGCCCAAAGGTAGCCACGAAACGAGGCTGCCAGAGGTTGGCGCTGCGATATTCTCGCACAGACATTACAGTGCCCACTCCAATCGAAGAAGACAACTGGCTGCACTGGACGAGCATTGCACCAAATTACCACTGCACGTTTTCCCAATATGTCAACACTGGGGCACATAGTCGATTCTTTGTGAAAAGGAGGAAAACGAGAAGTTACATGGATGACTTCTATTTCCTTTTTTTTCTTTTTACTCTTTTGGGTTTCAAAAAGAAAGAAAAACTCTTGTTGCCTTTCCTTGCCTTGCCGTGCCTTGCTTTTGCTGTTTTGATAGCAGTCAAATACATTGCACTGCTTGTTACGTAGCAAATGGATCTTCGTTTCGTGACATGACAAAAGTGGATGGTGTAGGTGGAGACCGACTAAACAGTTAACATGTTGTTAAAATTGTCAACGCATCATTGGTATTCCACGCATTTTAAGGACATGTTGTTGAAGACTAGCAGCTGTGACAATCATAGACATCGTGTCGCCTGAGAATATTTCTGATTTACTACGCATTCCAAACTCAAGATGCCTCAAGTCCTACTTGATGCGTGTCGAGGTCACCACTTACAACAATGGATTATACACGGCAAGTTACGTCCAAACTACAACCTCTCTCGTCGACAAATGCCAACGCACGCAGGAACACCACGGGATACCATGTCAACAAATTCCATAACAATTAGCATCTTTGGATTCCCCGTTTGGGACTCCATGCTGGTATGCACGCATCAGCTAATTCAAGCGCGAGGCAGAACAAAACTATTAATCAAATGGGGCGAATTCTGTGAATCCCTGCCGGGAAACAGCACCAATACTGCAATAGCTTGTCACCAGGGGCAACCAGCTTGTCACCCTGGGTACCAGAACAATGAAGTCATTCACTGGAAGATCATGCTGGTATTGGACTTGGGTGAACTTGCATTTCATGCTTAATTGAAATATGAGGATACGAAATTTACATTCAGCGCACTTCAGCAGTATACCAGTTCAGTGTGATTATACACTCTTGGCAATCTTTGGAACGCTATTTCTCTGTTATTATATCCATCGCACTACGATCTTGCTTCTTGTTGGTATGCTTGTGGGGTAGGTTGTGCTTATCATAGTTTAATACGTAGAGTGCTCATTCATTCGCAGTTAAGATGTGAACTGATGCACATATTTGAAGCGCTGATTTACTCCCCTTAAGATCACAATGACCTTATACTTTTGTTTAAATACACGTTTTGTCAGTGAATAAGTTCACTTACACTTTGATAGTGTCCTCAAGAGAAAACAGTCGCATAAAATCCATGCCTGTAATACTTGTTATACCTGAATTCCTGACGAGCAATACTCCACACACTGCACGTACTTCACATTGCTGTAGACCAATAAGACATCCAATCCAGCAGACGAATCATCTTTCAACATAGCAAGACGACGATAAGGTATTTTATGTCTGTGCCTTACCCCGCCAATGATTAACATTCATGTCCACAACAAAACCACTCCGTCTCTAAATTCAGCACGACGACGAACAGAAGATACAGTTATCCACACCGCACACTGACTGATTTCAAACGGTGCGAATCAGTTGAAGAATAAAAGTACTCCATACACATTTCAAATGGTGCGGCTTGAAGAACATATAAGAACTCTGTACACACACTATCTTCTCATGGTCCAAGTAGACATCATGCAAGTCCAACAAGCTAGCTTATAATCGTTCCGTGCTTGGAATACGCCTTCGTTCTCAACAAGAGACCACAAACACACGCAACAAGATTTCCCTTTCACGCCCCCAAAACTGTCCCAAATGAGAGAGAGAGGGGGGCAAGCAGTATGTGTGTGTGTGTGTGTGTGTGTGTGTGTGGTCAAGCCTACAGATAACACCTGGCATATTTATGACGAGAGGTTTAGTCGTTGCGCAGCCTGTGTAGGTCGCTTGTTACCTTGAATAGAGGGGAGGGGAGGGGGGGGCGGTTCAATATTTGATTTGGAGCGCTCCAATTAAAAGGGTTGTTGCTGTCGTGTTTTAGCAGGAGTGTATGTGTGTGTTTGTGTGTTTGTTTGTGTGAGTGTTTGTGTGTTTGTTTGTTTGTGTGTGTGTGTGCTAGTGTGTGTGTGTGTGTGTGTGTGTGTGTGTGTGTGTGTGTGTGTGAGTGTTTGTGGTTGTGTGTGTGTGCGTATGTGCGTATGTGATTGCGTGCGTGCGTGTGTCGGACGGGGAATGGTGGGGGTGGGGTGGAGGTGATAGTACGTGTGAGTGTCTTTAAAGGCGTTGTTGGAGTTGAAAAGATAATCACTATTGAAGTTATAAGACATATGCATGGACAATCAAGCTGTTGTGTTCCTATTAGCACCAACAAGATCAGAAGCGTATAAACCTACATCCACAATTGCCCATCATAGACTATTTCAGCGTCGATGCACTGCAGGGTAATAAAAGATCTTCATTAGATGCCTTGTAAGAAGATCAAAAGAAATAAGCATGTTAAACAAAATTGATTATCTATATTATATAGTCTACGGCAAACGCTAATGGCTGCTCCCTGTGAATACAGTTGGACATTCAAGCTGAAACAAATTTTGCAAATTGACACTAGTGGCTCTTAAAACGGTCAATTCATCAAAAGTGTCCCACTCAGAACAGAAAGCTAACAGGCTGTTGACACTTGGTATGTATGTCCTAGTGGAGGAATTCAATGGCTAATCTTATGTTAGAGCCTGTCCTCAACCATAGACCAAATAGCCTGGACCAACTCATCACGTGACCCTTCGAGGTTACGACGCTCGACTTTCAGGGGCGCTTAGCGTCCGGTTTGAAAGGCCAGCGATTCGAGGACAGTGAAAAGAAAGCACTCTCCAGTTATTTGTGACAATGGGAGGTGACAATGAACTGGATTTTCCAAAACTCCGAACTAAACTTAACAAAACTCATCGAAAAACATGTTCCATATGCACTTTAGCTGAGTTTATTTTAGCATTTTCAGAACGTACCTCGGCAACTTCGTCCATGTTTACAATCGACACCGGATATGACATCCCCCTGATTTCTGAAAGGCCATGTAAGCGTAGGTTCCTAAATGCGAGAGGCCGCTACCTCGTAATAGAGAGAAAGAGCGGAGAGAGAGCTAGTTGGCGGTCCAGGATAAATGGTCTATGCCTCAACTGAGCGAAGTCGACTCACGCGAAGTATACTTCGCGAAGCTGGCCGCAAGCAGCTCAAGCACTGCGTTTTCGGTCAAAAGACTGCGCAAAGTCTTCGCTTAGTCGACTTGGAGCTGAATTAAGGCCAGGCTTAAAGCGTGTCTAGATCTGGGATGGTGCACCAAACTGTACACGGGAAGGACAGTGCCTGTAAGAACACACACAAACGACGATACACACAGGTCAATGAAAACCACACACAGGTCACCGCGGGTTCTTGTCACCTAAGACGGCTCGGCTCGCCAAGACAACAAGGCGCCGCTCACCGTGTCTTATATATATGTTACTAGATGAATACCCGCTTCGCCGGGTACGGCTTCGCCGGGAAGAAGTAGAGCCGAGTACCCGGCGAGCCGGGGACGTACCCGGCGAGCCGGGTGCCGGGTGTAAAGCCGGGTGTACGCCAGCTTCGCCGGCGCACCGTACGAAGGAAGGGAGATAAACGCGCAAAACACTGGAGAAGATAAGGAAGAGTAATACCCGGCTTCGCCGGGACAGTGACCTTCTAAAAATAGAAACGGGAATATGGATTGAGCGTTGTGTTCTAAAAATAGTAACGGGAATATGGATTGACGCCACACGAAGGAAGGGAGATAAACGCAAAACACTGGAGAAGATAAGGAAGAGTTACTGGGAATGGATCTGGGAAGATGAACAGAAAAACCAAAATCGGTTCAGCGCTGCGCGCTGAGAGCACGTGTTGAAAATTCTCATCGACCAGGTTGTGTCCGGGGTCTACCTGAATATGCCCACCAAATTTGAAGCAGATCCATCGAGAACTTTGGCCGTGCATCGCGAACACACACACACACACAGACACACAAACACACAGACCTAAGTCGTATATATATATATACTAGATGATTACCCGCTTCGCCGGGAAGAAGTAGAGCCGAATGGAGAAGATAAAGAAGAGTTACTGGTAGTGGATCCCGACAACAAAAAAACAAAACAAAACAAAATCGGTTCAGCGCGCACAGCGCTGCGCGCTGAGAGCACGTGTTGAAATATCTCATCGATGAGGTTGTGTCTGGGGTGTAGCTGAATACGGTGTCCAAATTTGAAAAAGATCCACCGAGAACTTTGGCCGTGCATCGCGAACAGACAAACAGACAGACAGACAGACAGACAGACACTAGTCGTATATATATATATAGATAGATAGCAAAGTTCGAAAAATGAATCCCAGATTACCCGAAAGATCTGAAAGTCAGAGGATATTGCTTTCCGCGCCTTTGGTTTCTTGGTCAGCGTGTTGAGATTAAAAGGGACTGTTAGCAGGTGCTGTGAATATTGCCCTTCTTCTAAGCCTATACATGACTGAAATGTCAGCTTGGACGTTAGAGTTTTAACACCTTCAACAGCTATTGTGTCGTGTCAGTTCTTGTGATAAATGTGATTCGGACAATTAATGTTTCTTGGTAACACAGTCAGCTGGTTAATTTTCCGAAGTTAGAAGGTTACTGACGCACCTATGACAGTAAAGAATAGCTCTCATTCTTTGTCAAAAGACATACACGCACTAATAAAACTTGAGATTTTGTCTAAAAGTAAAAGTGTTCAAAACTGTAAATTAATAACACCTCCTGGTTAGTTACAAAAATGTGAAATATTATTGAAATATGTTCCCCCATCCCGCTACAAACAGAGACATTACATGAACCTCCCGCGCCAAAGTGGTACATTTTATCAGTATGGAAAATGTTCAGTTCTTACAGTAGTTGATAGTGGGGGGGGGGGGGGGATCCTATCTTATTCTGCGTACTTTTATTGTGGTTCCGATAGCTCTTAGAGTTTCATAGTTCTCACCATGTCTGTATAGTGTATGTATTAGTTACTGTGATACCAAATTGTCTTACCCATGTATGTATGATGCTATGCGCCAGTGATGTATGAATGCTATTTATTTTTGTTTTTATCACACAGCAAGCTGCTTTCCTCGTGTATTTTTTATGTTCATTCATGTATTGTACACTTGACAATAAATTATCTATCTATCTATCTATCTATCTATTATCTATCTATCTATCTAAAGTGTGCTCTTTGAATACTTGAAGGTCTTATGATGCCATAATGCCAAGTTCAAGTCAGTACTTCACTACATATTTCAAGGCACAACAACGAACAACATATAACATGAAATAAAATCGAATGAGTGAAACCGGTCAAAATCAAGCCAACACAATAAAAGTTGCAAACATCATTTTAACCAGCAGACAGGAAGATCGAATATTGACGCTTGCAAGATTGTTTGCTAGCCGCACACAACCTCAATGCACTTTCAGCAAATCGGTGTCAATCCGAAGTGTTTGAGTCATCTAAATGTCAATCATATTTGATATTCGGGAAAAATCGAACTAAACTTGACATGGATTTCAGATTGAACATTCTCCTGCAGCGGTCTTTTTACTCGTTTCCCAGGTCTGTGTGTATGTCACTATGTGTGTATATATGTGTGTATGTCACTATGTGTGTAAATATGTGTGTATGTCACTATGTGTGTATATATGTGTGTTGCTTGAGAGTGGGTCAAGAGGGGCGAGAGGGAACAAGTGTGCGTGTATGTGTGAGTGTGTGTGTGTGTGTGTCTGTCTGTCTGTCTGTCTGTCTGTCTGTCTGTCTGTCTGTCTGTCTGTCTGTCTGTCTGTCCGCTGTCTGTGTGTGTGTTCGTGTGTGTGTGTCTGTCTGACTGTCTGCCGGTTGGTTGGTCGACAGGTCTCTCTCTCTCTCTCTCTCTCTCTCTCTCTCTCTCTCTCTCTCTCTCTCTCTCTCTCTCTCTCTCTCTCTCTCTCTCTCTCTCTCTCTCTCTCTCTCTCTCTCTCTCTCTCTCTCTCTCTCTGTGCGCGATATAAATTGCATAAAATAAAAAATAAAATAAATAAATCCCTGCGCTTAGAACTGTACCCGCGGAATGCGCGCGATATAAGCTTCATATTGATTGATTGATTGATTGATGTCCGCGGGTGTGTATGAGTCTGTATATCTGTGGCTATGCGTGTGTGTCTGTGCGTCTCAGCGTGTCTCTCGTTCAATCTCTGACTGTGTCTGCCGGCTGCCTGTACGTTTGTCCGAGTGCCTATCTGATTGTATATATGTGTCTGTATGCGTGTCTTCCTGCATTTGAGTTTGCCTTTCATATTTTCAGCCTACCTGGCTGTCAATATCTCTGTCTGTCATGTTTACCAGCCTACAAGCCTGCCCGCAACCTGCCTGTCTATCGATGTGTCCGTCTTGAACTGAACGACTGCGCCCAGCATTTACACCACAGGAAACAGTGTCGTTGCAATCGCAAGGAATAACTTTCACATGTTTTCAGCAAACGAGGTAACTGGCTGAACTGAGCTGATTTAGAATCGAATAGCACTCAAATCAACCAATGAATCTGAAACCCGAGGCAGTATCGATCTAGAAGTCCTGCAATGTGTGCTCCTAACAAAAAATGACAAAGATCACGCACGACTTGACATTTCCTGTCTGCAGAATTAACTACTGTATTTGTGTGCATGCTAGTGTGTGTGGGAGGGGGGTGGGAGAGGGTGTGGGGTGGGTGCGTGTGTGCGTGTGTGTGTACGTGCGTGGGTGTGTGCATGCCTGCGTGTGTGTGCTTTGGAGGGTAATGCTGTGTTTTCCCGCGCGTGTGTGTGTGTGTGTGTGTGTGTGTGTTTGTGTGTGTGTGCGTGCGTGCGTGTGTATGAGTGTGTGTGTGTGTGCGTGTGCGTGCGTGCGTGCGTGCTTCCTTGCTTGGGTGCGTGCGTGTGCGAGTGCTTGTCTGCCTGCCTGTCTGTCTGTCTGCCTGTTTGTGTGTCTGTCTGTCGGTCGGTCGGTCGGTCGGTCTATGGGTCGGTCTGTCGGTCGGTCGGTCTATGGGTCGGTCTGTCGGTCGGTCGGTCTATGGGTCTGTCTGTCGGTCGGTCGGTCTATGGGTCGGTCTGTCGGTCGGTCTGTCGGTCGGTCGGTCTATGGGTCGGTCTGTCGGTCGGTCGGTCTATGGGTCGGTCTGTCGGTCTGTCTGTTTGATTGTCTTTCTTTGTGCTTTCTTTGTGGTGGCGATGGGAACGTTGGTTTAGTCTCAAAATGTCAGAATACACACCTCCATTTAAATCAAGGTATAACTGCCAAACAACTCTTTGCATGACGAACACTAAGTTTAATGCGTTGAAAATAGGTTTAGCCAAGAGAACATGATCACGAACATTTGCACAGCCCCCAGTACAGGCATTAACTGGTGTGCAGTAATTGACTCGCATTAATTTTACATGTGTTCGCTGCAAAGTCATTAAACAGTCGGTCATTTAAAGTGAGCAGCATTTCACATCAGCCATCAAATGTCCAGCCACTGTCGGACATCAGACAGTGCCCGAGGCTGTCACGTAATGTCCAACCTGACCAGTGTCTGGGTGTTAACTGGTCACCCATCAAAGTCAATGAAACAGATACGTTAAGCTGTATGTGGCAGTGTCGATAATCTCCACGCCAGTTCGTATCGGACAAGACGTTCATTTGGACATGAAGAAGTGTTAAATATGGTTATATCTACCAAACATGTACAGAACGAATAAAAAGCGAATCAGCAAACTTATGGTCACCAGGAGAGGACGAATACCTTGCGGCGAATGGAAAAGCTATAACACCTACTTATACTTGGATTCAATGAGAGAGTCCACTTCTGTGAATACTGAAACTGTTCAGTAAACGCAGCACTAGTTCAATCTTTGGTTACTTGCATGATTTGCCCGAAAGAGCAACAACTGACCTGCACAGATATTGTCCAATACTAACTACACTTAATACAATGTTCCAAGTAATCCATGTTACTCTTTGAGACCTGTAAACAGAAGGGCAATTGACAATGCCGTTAAAAGCCTTGCGAGATAATTATACAGTGCTTACAACATAACGACTGCCACCTTGTCAGTTATGATCCCAACCAAAACAGATTGGGGAAAAACGTTTT
>NW_027127417.1:0-1000 GCF_037325665.1 Littorina saxatilis
CAACGTAGTACAATATATGACCTTACTGGGAGAGTGCAAGTTTCCAGTACAAAGGACTTAACATTTCTTACATATTGCTTGACTAAAATCTTTACAAACATTGACTATATTCTATAGGGGAAGGGCTCCTAATATGGACCGGCTCCTAATATGGACCACCTCCTGTTCTGACAAACTAACGTCGCTAGAGCGCTCAAAAAAGTTTTATTCGCTGTATTTACCCTCTCTGGATAACTTGCACAAGTCAAAACAGTTGCAGAAACACAAATCTCAAAACTGTTAGGCTTTTTCTGTTTTTTTCACTTTTGGCAGCGTTCACTCTAAATTTGCTGCCTAAAACGGACTCGTTTCTGTCCACAGCCAAAGCTTTTATTACACACAAATTGCTACATATCACAGCTAAGACCGTATTTGTTACATTTTAGCAGTGTTGATCCCGAGTTTCTACTGCAAACAAAATATGATAGCAAAATTTCAAAGTATGTGCGAGTCCCCTAATATGGACCACCTTCAACAAATCGAAGAAAATAAAAGCGAAAGGTTATTTTCATTAATTCAGTAAAAAGATTGCTGGAAATAACCTATAACTAGCTCTCGAGATTTCAAAAAAATATAACAAAAAGTCTTCTTTTCGTTGAAGTTGATAATTTCCCTTATTTTTACTCTGTTTTTGATAAGCTTCTTTAGTTTCCCTGTGCGCTTCAAATAATGCTCTCATCATCCCGAAACAGATAAATCTAAAGCATATTTTAATTAATCTGACTTGTACACTAAGTTGTATCATGTTATTTTGAAGTATTGGGGGCTTTTTACAGTGATTCGTGAAGGCCGCTTCACTGGTCCATATTAGGCGCCCAGGCTCCTAATATGGACCATTTGTGATTTTTTTCTGTATTTAATTTTGGCTGAATATCTATCAAAGCGATTTCACTCTGATTAGGCCTCACGGTTAACCTAAGAGAGAAGGACTACCAAACACAAAATGAAACTTCTTCGCAAG
>NW_027127418.1:0-5000 GCF_037325665.1 Littorina saxatilis
ACCAGGAATGTCCATCGCGTTCGTCTCCCACGCCTCGGGATCCGGGAATGGTGAGACGAACACTGGTAGTCTCTTCGAGAACCTGGTGGCAAAAAGGTCCACCTGAGGTTTCTGCACAAGAGACCAGAGACGATCCAGCGCTCCGTGAGTGATGGTCCACTCTGTTTGAAGCACTCTGTCGGAGCGGCTGAGCGCGTCCGCCAGAGTGTTCAAGCTTCCGGGCAGGTACCTGGCCGAAAGCCTGATTTGATGCTCTGAACACCAAATCAGGATCTCGCAGGCCCTGACCGAAAGCGACGGAGACCGCGACCCTCCCTGCTTGTTGATGTAAGCTGCCACTGTCGTGTTGTCTGTAAACAGACGAACATGCTTGGCCTGAAGGGAGGGCCGGAACTTGTCCAGAGCTAGAGCCACGGCTTCTAGCTCCAGCAAGTTGATGTGCTGCATCCTCTGATCTGCCGACCACAGACCTGACGCAGTCAGCTGGTCTGTGTGAGCCCCCCACCCCATCAAGGACGCGTCCGTGAACAGGTCCAAATCTGGGGCAGGAAGGGCTATCGGCACGCCCCTGCACACCCACTCCGTGTCCAGCCACGGAAGGGTAGCGGATTGGAACCATCCCTGGAGAGGGATGAGGGCATTCCAATCCACCGTGGGAGAGTCCACGAACGGCTTCAGCGCCAGCTGAAAGGGACGTTTGTGGACCCTCCCCAAGGGGACCAGGAGAGCCATGGACTCCATCTGCCCTAAGATGGAGGCCAAAGTCCGCAGGGAGGCCCTCGGGAGAGGCAAAGTGGAGCGTATGCACGCCTGGAGCTTGTCCACCCTCTTCTGAGAGGGCTGAACAGTCCAAGCCACCGTGTCGAAAGACATTCCCAAGTAGGTGAACGTCTGACACGGTGTCAGCTCCGACTTTGATCGGTTGATCGAGAAGCCAAACAAGTTGGCCTCCCGAAGAACCGATTGGGTATCCTGCTCGCACCCCGCCTGACTCTGACTCAGGATGAGCCAATCGTCCAGGTAGGCACGTAGCCGGACACCCCGCGACCTCACCAGCGCGCAGACCTGTCTCACGACCATGGTGAAGACCCAAGGGGCGAGAGACAGGCCAAAAGGAAGGGCGCGAAACTGGTAAACCTGACTTGCCCACCGGAAACGAAGCCATTTCCGGTCGGCTGGATGCATAAGAATATGGAAGTATGCATCCGTCAGGTCGATGGAAGTCGCCCAATCTCCCGGGCGGAGAGAGTCCCTGACCGACGCTGGCGTCTCCATCTTGAACCTTATCTCCCTCAAAAAGGTATTGAGGAACGACAGGTCCAAGACGGGACGCCATGCCCCTGAGGCTTTGGGGACGGCGAAAAGCCGTCCGTAAAACCCAGGGGAACTGTGGTCGAGGACTTTCTCCACTGCGCCCTTCTGCACCAGGGAGTCTATTTCCGACCGAAGGACGGAAATGGCTTCCTGCGAGGAGGGAGGCCTGAACGCCGGCGGACGCCTGACCAGAGGTGCCTTGCCATCTTTCCAGAGAAGACGGAAGCCCGACCTCACGACCCCCACGATCCATTGACTCTGTACAGACACGAGCCAGTGGGAAAGTGCCCGGGAAGGGCCCCCCCGCCATCACCAGAGTGGAGGGCGGGGTGGGGGGGAGATCGGGAGCACTTCATTGGGGGTGAGGCTTGCTTCCAGAGCCGCCTCTCCCCCTGCCGGAAGACGGTCGTCTTCTCGAGCCCCGAGAAGAGGAACGTCCCCGACCCTTGTCTGCCGGTTTGGGAGGGCCAGCAACCTTAGCCTGCTTCGGCTGAGAAGGCTGAGACTGCTTGGACTGCTTAAGGCTGTGCAGGGAAAAGTCAGAGAACTGCTGGTCCCTGTTAGCCTGAATTTCCTGTCTTCGGGCATCAAAAACGAGATGCCCAAAGAGGGAACCCTCCAAGACCGGTGAGGCACGCAAAGTGTCCTTGGTCGCCTGATCCGAAAACTGAGAGTGTGACAGGAAGAGATCCCGACGACACATAACAGAGTGCGCATAGTGCACAGCAGAAAGTCTCATCTGTTCTTCATTGACCCTCGCAAGAGCGGCCAACAAAGTGGAGACGTCATCCGCATCCTGATCCTCGCTGAGAGAGAACGGATTCAGCGAATCAGTGAGGGCACGAGAGAGGGCCCGAATGAGAGTCTCAGCAATGGAGGCAAGCTCCAGCTGCTGACGCCCTGCCTCTTCAGAAGCAATCAGCGTGTTCTCAGAAAAGAGCACGCCGTCATCCTTCTTGATAGGCTTGGCCAACAAGGCAAGCATCTCCGGAGGAACTGTCAAAGATGAACGCGGGAGAGCGAAAGCATCCAACAAGTTCCTAGGAGACTTCTGCAAAACCAACCGCTTGTGAGACGACAGAGCGAATGCAGAAGCCTGAGAAGGCGAAGCCATCCACTGCTGAGCCAGCTCCGGAACTGAGCCGTGAGGCACAAGCAGCGGAACCGGAAGTGAAGGAATTCCGCTTCCGGAAGGAGATGGCTTGGCCAAAACTTGAGAAAGCTGAAAGGCTATGGATGGAGACTCCAAAAACCGGAAGTATGAGTCATCCTCCTTCCCAGAGCGAAAATCAGCCATCGCGGACGGTGCCGTCGAAGCGGCAGCCGACGAGACCGAAGCCCCTTCCGCGAAATATCTCGAAGTGACCTCAGCCGCGGCCTCAAGAGCCACTTTGAGTCTCTCCGGATAACCAACACGTGCAGCCTCGCTGGCGACGGACTGAATATCCGAAACATCCGGCGAAGGACCGAAGTCCACGTTGCTGGTAGAAGGGCGGTGAACACCGTAACCGGAAACCGGAAACCCGTCCACTCCAATGCCATCCGAACTCATGCCCTGAATAGGGAAAGAGTAAGAGGACGGCATGCCCACAGCCGCCGGAACCGGAACCGCAGTCGAAGCAACAACCGAAGACGGAAGCGCTGACTGCCCCGGCCAGGGCTGAGACACCTGCCCAAAGGGCTGGTGATGCCCCCCCGCGACCGCCACCTGAGAGGAAGCGGAAGCGGAAGAAGCAGCAGATCCGGTCTGAGCCGGAAAAGTATCAGACGCGACCGCGAAAGGCGGAAGCGCAGACACTGTGGACGGCGGCCGGAAGGCCGAATGCCCAGAGGGCCACGTCCGGTCAACCCCGGAAACGACCCCAGCGGGTGCGTACATCGGGGGACCTATGCTTCCGGCGAGTGCCGGAAGCGCAGCAGACGGAACCGGCTGGTCGACTCCGGAAACGACCCCAGCGGGTGCGTACGTCGGAGGACCTACACTTCCGGCGAGTGCCGGAAGCGTCGAAGCCTGAACCAAATGCCGCCATTGCTCATCGACACGATGGTCTTCCGTGAAGCCAAAGTGAGAACGAACAGGGGTTTGCGGGTCGTGAACCCGCCGAAAAGGGCTGCTTCCCAGCAGGGAGCGTCCAGCGGCCTCACGAGGACCTACGGACAAGCCCAACTTACTTGCGTCGCCAACCACAGCGGTAGAAGGCACAGAAGCAACCGCCCCGGTCAAGGACAGCGTCACAGCCGGAAGCGGAAAGGAAGCCATCGACGGGACAACGGAAGTCGAAGGCTGAGAACGCACCATCTCCTCTCTCACCAACGTGCGAAGCTCGGGAACCAGCGAAGAAAGCAACGATGAAACCAGCGACGTCGAATCTGCAAGAGGCAGAGAAGACGAGCGAGAAACAACGGTACGCGTAGGTTGATTAGACTGCCCCCCAACCGGCTGGTCATTTGGGGCAGAAATAGGGACCGTCATAACAGCATTGTTAGCCGCGTCAGAAACAACAACCAAAATAGGCTTAGGGACAGAAGTGGAAGACTTGGGTTTAATTTTCCCCTTCGCATCAGCCTTGCCGCGCTCGCGCTTTTTGTCTCCGTCAGACATGCTGACAACAAAATGGAGACACAAAATTCCAAAATGGCTACCACAAAATACGTGACCAACACGTGGCCGAAAATTTCAAGTAGCAACTGAAAAATTACGTTCGATACAAGTAAAGGAACGAGCTCACCAACTACCAGTGCAGCGGGTGAAGAGACGGGTGTGGGTGCCGGTGGGTGTCTAAGCAAACACCAAACAGCGAACTTCCACTAGAGCCAAAAAATTCACGACCTGCTCCCTAGAAAGCTGAAGTGTCGAATGATAGGGGTCACGTGGTCAGTAGCAGTAGTGACGTAGTACGCAGGAGGGGAGGTAACTCCCTGGGTGCGTCGTCATTACCATAGCTACGTTTACACTTTTTTAGTTGGGGTTGCTCCCCTTAGACGGGTAGCCTTTTCAGACCTAGCACTTTAGACTGAGTCAACTGCTACATGTGATTCGGAGTAGGAATATGTAATTTAATCGATGAAACAACGCATCAGTTCAGGCGCAGTCAAGTCCAGACAAGCCCCTGTCAGTCACTCCAGTACACGCGTTCGGAATGCACGACAAGCTTGATACGGTTAGTTAAACACTTCCCCTCCGCCTTTGGTAACTTGACACTGATAGCGCGGCGGGGAGGTAGCTCAGTTGGTAGCGCGCTGGCTTTGTAGCCAGTCGGTCGCTATCAGCGTGGGTTCGATCCCCACGTTCGGCGAGAGATTTATTTCTCGGAGTCAACTTTGTGCAGACTCTCTTCGGTGTCTGAACACCCCCGTGTGAACACATGCGCACGAAAAAGATCCCACGTTCACAGCGAAAGTCTCAGGGCTTGGAAAACACGAAGACACGCATGCATCATCTCTCGTCTCCGATTATAATGATCGTATTTCGATACTTTGACGGGGGCGGGGATATAGCTCAGTCGGTAGCGCGCTGGATTTGTATCCAGGTTGGCCGCTGTCAGCGTGAGTTCGTCCCCACGTTCGGCGAGAGATTTATTTCTCAGAGTCAACTTTGTGTGCAGACTCTCCTCGGTGTCCGAACACCCCCGTGTGTACACGCAAGCACAAGACCAAGTGCGCACGAAAAAGATCCTGTAATCCAT
>NW_027127418.1:10000-25557 GCF_037325665.1 Littorina saxatilis
GGAGGCTACCGCTCCTTTCACAGCAGACTCTGCACCCGAGTTGTTGGCCTTTAAAAGTCAACACCAGTGGATTGTAGAATTCTGTTTGTGATGGGGTCTGGTGGTTTCCGATTGTCTGTATGTTCATGGAAACCTTCGGGTTTGCATAACAGTTTTTATAGGGCTAAGAAATTAGCCCTAACATTTTCAATCCTGTTTGATTGCACTTCGCTTCCCGAGGTGATCGTAGTGTTTCGGCACACGGTTACACGTATACGAAGATGAGTTACTTATATCACACAGGTTCATCCATGAGAAAAATCAAAATGAAAAAAAATATCACATACCTTCAATATAAAGGCAAACAATCTTGTCAAGTGTCAATAAAAAAGAAAAATCAGTTCAATTTAACTCAATTCAATTCAATAATTGCGAACTAAACCACGACAACAGCACACATTGAGCCTGCCCAAAGTTTCTCTAGGACGCTGATGTGGGTGACATCACAGAGGGTATGAAAACATTCCTTTTTTGGTTGCACCATTGCTGATTAAAGAGAAGAATAACATGTAGGATGAGCTGAAGAAGTGGGTTTCATTTCAGCAAGACGACGGAGTCAAGGTTTTCACCGGGTAAGCGTTTGAAGAAGACGGACACATAACATTACACGGTTCACAGGTTGCTGTATATGTCTCTGTTCTTCTTGTATTCTTGCAGTGCCTTGTAGATGCAACGGTACTGCACCTGCAATAACAGTACAATATTTCACGCTAATGTTTAGAATGTGCTATCTTAAGCTCACAACAGAGATTGTTTTACTGTTTTTAGCAGTGGCATAATTGGTGTTTGAGGCTTGCGCAGTTAAACTCATTTAAAGACAAAAAACGTAACCGACCAATAAGGAAATGAAATTTCAAAACGAAAACCTGACTTAATTTAAATGTAGACAATGCAACATCTTTTAAAATGTCTAATTAAATAAGTAAGTAAAAGTCAAACGTCATAAGCAAGAACAAATAATCAAACAGAACACCAACAACGTTACATGCGAGTAATTACATTTACCTCTATTTACACAAGAATTTTGTTTAACTTGTCGATCGAGCTAAAGCATTCCAACTGGAATGCCTGCTATCAATCCTAATAAAGTCTGCTTTGTCGTGTTTTGCGTACAACCTGCCAAAGACTGTACTTACCTGTGACGTCACACATTGAGGCCTGACAACTTGCATTTTTCTGACCACCATATAGACGTCAATCACCCGGTCTGACGTCATTCTTCTGATGACATCACAGAGGGCGTGAAACATTCCACTTTTGGTTGCACCATTGCTGAACAAAGAGAAGAACGATGATAAAAAAAATAACAAGGATTTACTATACTCTAATTTTTTTGGGACCAAATTATGATATTTGGCAGAGATCGAGATCGACTGAGTTTGTTCTACCAGACCGCGCTAGTAGTCGACTTGAACATTGCCTGTGGAGACATGTGTCAAATGTCATATTTTCATCAAAACTACATAAAACATCTGTGTATCGATTTCTTTTAGTTACAATGTCTTCTTTTTTTTCGCTCGAGTGAACGCACACAGACATGCGCTCTTTTGGGGTCTAGACCATCCTAATTATGAGTTCTAGTCGGCCTCTGACGTCGCACGACTCAAAGAAGGGAAATGATAAGTTCAATCGATACAAAACAGATTAAATCCAACATATTAAACAATATAATAAAGAAAACATTGTCGTTATATTAATCATTTGGAGTAATAAAAGGTCACTATTGTAACTTTTTCATAACACTACTTTCAATTTGAAAACAAATCTCATTTTGGGAGAAAAAAAGTGTGCCTCTTCATAAGCTTCATTCTCCGTTGGTTCTAACTCAAACGAATTTTAGGTAACATCAAGGCAACACACAACATATAAGTCTCATAGAAAACCCAAATAGAAGCATATCGACGTCGTCATGGAATTTTGGCGGAACTAATTTTAGACAGCTTTTCAGCAGAAGGCCGAAACTTATAAAAAAAAATATTATGACATAGTGTTTATATTTGTGCCTGGCAGGGATAGAAGATAAAAGAATGTTAAATCATATATGTGACCCTTCACCACGAAATGAGTCGCATGTCACCTCGCGCGGTTCTGCGCTAGGTTTAATATAAGTCCGGGGAGTGTCTGGTAACAGTGTGAGGGTCACCTTAGTCACAGGCTTATAACTCAAACAGTTTTTGCTCTTTTCTAAAACGGTTTTCACCACTGGATAGAGCATAAAACATTCTTTATGAAAATGTAACAATATGAAAATCATGCAAAGGTGACATGTGACTCATTCCGTGGTGGAGGGTCACATAATTATTGTCCATCCTATTTTAGAGAATGTTTCTCATTGAGAATACTTTACTTAGTTTAAAGCACAAAAACATCAACATCGCCAAGAATCGAGTCACACAAAAAGATCCAGGACGACGACGATATTCCTCACCCGCATTGCAGTAGGACTGGACTGACACTCTTGTCTTGTGGAGACCTGGTGGACAGCACGATGTGGACCAGACGGACTAGATCCGGAATGCTGCTTGGTATCTCTCCCCTCCACTCACTGAGGTGAAGCAGCTCCACCTCTCTAGGCTCGGTCATTCCCTGTTGCATTGCAGTATATATGAACAGCCCATTTGCAACGATGCAGACATTATCATGACTTTAGAGACAAACCCCGCAAGGAACAAAAGACAGACAGAAACACACACACACACACACACACACACACACACACACACACATGCACACACAGACAGACGGACAGACAGACAGACAGACAGACAGACAGACACACACACACACACACACACACACAACCCAGCCCTAACCAACCATACCGACACTGCACTAAATTTTAACAAAATCATTATTTCGTGTTGTAACAGGTGTATGTCTTTGTGTGTTTGTATAGTCACACAGAAAGAGTCATCGGCACACACAATTAATACCGTTTTACATACCAAGACCAACAAACCTGGCAGTGCACAGACAAAGAGTACTTCAGAAGGTGCTGTCCCAGTGTACTCAGTGATGTGAGACGAATAGAAATTGGACCATACGTCTGACTCTGACCTATCTGTCTTGGCCAGTAACAGTTCTTGTTCTGCGGATGATATAAGGATGATATTTAAAACACATGTGGATGTTAAATAGCGTTCATTTAAATGTGTACTGCGAGGAAGTATTGAACACCAAGGGATTACAATACAATCTGCGGGAATTTGTCTTTACCTTTGCGAAAGAGACTCAATGTATTTTCATTGAGTTGTTTTTCTCGCCTGAGCTACTCTAAACTTTATGGTTATTAGTCAAAAGAAAAGAGTACGTGGCATTCTGTTCAGTAGCTTCAGCAGGAGTTTTTGTTTAACTATGAAACTAGCTTTTCAACCTCAACGACATAAACGCATATTTTGCGGATACTTTGTTTTCAAGCTAATTGAAAAGTACGTATATAGAATTCAAAAGCCTAACTTGGAGAGCTTTTCATTACTATAGCCTTATTTTCTAATATGCTGCCGGACTGTATCAGTGTTTTGCAAGAAGTAAACAAGAAGCCCTATTTTACAGTGCATGGAGCAGTAAGATATTATAGTACCTGCGAATACGAAACCTACAATTGAACGCTTCTGCCAACAGTATGGAGCAGTCAATGGGATTACCTCAACTTCATCCATTTCGCCACCAAAAGACACAATCGTGCTGACGTCATGTCCGGCAACAAGACGCCATAGGTCCACGATGGTATCTGATAGAGGAAGCTGCGTCAGAATATAGCCCTCTTGTCGCTGCAGGGTCTGAAAATTACAAGTTGTGTTAGCATTTTGACAGACCATAGCTGTTTATGATCTAAGCACTTTAACTACGCACCTTAGGATACTGGTTGTACAAGAATCATAATACAGTTCAGAAACATCCTGTTTGCTGCCGCGCGGGCAGAGAAAATGTTCCCTCTTTATCTTCACCGCGCTGGCAGCAAAACCCCTCACGCGGTGTTTTCAGACAGGCCGGACAAGGTTGTCCCGGATGTGAATACAAGACAACACTCCTGAAAATGCTCTTGTGTGTCTGTATGTGTGTGTGTGCGTGTGTGTGTGTGTGTGTGTGTGTGTGTGTGTGTGTGTGTGTGTGTGGGTGTGTGTGGGTGGGGGGTGGGGTGAGGGTTGGGGGGTGGAGGGGTGGAGGGGTTTAAGTATGTCTTATATTAAATCTGAGCTTTCTGGGTATGTTCACACCATTGACTGTTTCTCAGTTCCTTATGAAAACAAGAGGCGAAGCCTTCAAGGCTCACGTAAGAAATAGACACACAGTAACACAAACTCAATCACTCCGTCACACATACACACCCACACACACAGTAAGCTTAGGTGACGACTGTGCAAGAAAGAGAGACACTAGATCTAGATCTGTCTGTGTCTGCATGTAGCCTACTTACAGGGACACGACTGCCAAATAGTCTCGGCCCGCTCAAAATAACAATGACCGAGACCACACACACCACGCGAGAGAGAAAGACTACAGGGAGGCATGCCGTCATGATGCATTAATTGACGTCAAACACTTTTGACCGTGACGTAATCTTATGCGAGCTTTATCCATAGTCTTGGATAACCACTCACACATAGACTCGGAAATGTTAAAGTTTCTACCACAGACATACACACACACGCACACACGCACGCACAAACGCACGCACAGACAGACAAAGTTACGATCGCATAGGCTACACTTACGTGAGCCAACAACACATTTGTTCTGTAATCCAGAAACATTTAAATGATAAATCAAAGAAAAGGTTTGAACACGCATCAAAGAAATCAAATACATTCTCCTGATAGAACATAGAAGTATCATGTCCTACCGGCATGAACACAGCGTTGATGTACTCGTTTCGACCATCCATCGGAACAGTCAAAGGCACTAGCTGGCTATCATCTGCAATCGATAACAAAGTGAGTGATTAAAACCTGATACATGTACTACGATATATCAAGCATACCTTCCTTCCCGCGAACATCTCGTAAATCAACGTAATCTGGTTTTTACCAAAGTTTAGATCATTCGTCTACGTGGTCGCATGCCAAAGGTAAGCAGCATAGGGAGAATCGTTTGCTGATTTAACTTTGTAACAGATACCTGTTTCAATCTGCAATATGAATTCAGTAACAACAACACAAATCCCAAGATCCTGCACATGAGAGCAGCTGGGTTATTAATTGTTGGCATAAACCCACTGGAAGGATTCTCTTAACTCGTGCCAAAGTTTGGATAAGTGTATAGTAGACAGTGTACATTGATCGTTAGCTCAGGCAGGAAGATTTGTATACATAAGCAGCCATTAAGGCCGGCATTAATTTGAAAAAAAATCAAAAAAATCCAGATCCACAGACAATTTGGCGACTTTCATTTCTCACTAACAAGGGCATACAGATTTGAGTGAAAAGACAGAAAGCTAACGAGAGGGCGAATGGATAGGGTGGCAGTCAGGCAGACGACCATTTGGGGAAAGCATTACACAATTGCATAGAAGTCAAACTTTTGACAGCAGTACCTGGCAAAACATCGACGAATCTGTTCTTGTTGATGTTTTCTTGTTTTTCAGCTTCCTTGTGGCTTGGCTTTTGCATGAGTACCTTCATTTGTTTCAGTCCCTGCGAACAAGAAGGGCACACCAAAAGGTTCCAATATAAGGGACATCATGGAATTGATCCCGCATAGCCTGATAGGTTGAAGGGACGTTAAACACCAACAACCATCATTCTAAGGTAGTAGGCAGTCTTTCCAGTTGAAGTTGAGTCTCCGTTAGCAATATTGTCAGAAAAGTAAGTTCTTGTAAAGCAAGAGTAAGTTAATGGGCAGGGTAAAGACCATTGGTTAAGACCCCATCTGTTGCACACAGCAAAACACAATCAACCTTAATCGAACACCCTCGCAACAGGAAAGCAGCTTAACAACATGCATGTAAACTAGTTCTCAGTGGAAAATGAGAAGGGTAAAGAGAGAGAGAGAGAGAGAGAGAGAGAGAGAGAGAGAGAGAGAGAGAGAGAGAGAGAGAGAGAGAGAGAGAGAGGGGGGAGGGGATAGAGAGACACAGACAGATAGATAGACAGACAGACAGACAGACAGACAGACATACAGAGACAGAGGCAGAGAGAGAGAGAGAAACATAGCAAAAGAGACAGAAAGTCAGACTTGTAAAAATAACCGTCACTAGCTGTATTCACATTGAATTCTCCATCGATGCGGTCGTGCGTGTCGTTAGGGTCTACTGGATGTTTGAAGGCGGAATCAAAGGTCTCCAGTCGAAGTCTGCTGTTTCGACTCGTGTAAGCTTCCAGAATAGCTTCGTGAAGTACGCAGTACTGTGACTGAAATTAAGAAAAAGAACAGATTATACTTAGACTACATTGATGAATTAATGAGTTCGTGATTATGGGCGCTGACACGTTTAAAATAATGCCACTCAAACCATCAAGTTTATGAGTTCCCAACTATTTGTGACGGTCCACCACGAAACCAGTCTTAAGTCGCACCAGACGAAAGCGAGTTAGCGTGGGGAAAAGGCACTGAGGGTCTATCTGGGTGAAATTCACTTTTTTGCAGAAACGTGTTCTGTAGACCCCAAATTACATGACAACCAAACAAATATGCCAAAATCAATCGCTAAATAGTTAAATTATTGGATTTAAATGCAATACATTCATCAAAAAAGTCCAGCATGACATCAAAATGCCTCACTTTGACCGATAATTTGCTTAGTGTATCCCTGACAGGGCCCCAACAAGTTTGGTACCGTCGGAAAGCTTATTGCATCAGCTTTCCCGCCCTGCTGTGCAGTGGTTAAAAATACCCGTCCACTTCCTCCAAATAAGGAAATCGTGACGTAAACAAACTTTAAGATTGAACCAATCAGCTTTGTCTGCCTTCCAAAAAGGACTAGCAACGGCCTCCTCATTGGTCAAATCAGTCCAGGGGGAAGTAACACAGTTTGATTTCCGTTCGCTGAACGAAACCAAAACAATGACTGACGTACGCCGATTGACAGCGCTTCTCAACTGCGATTCGCTTGAAAATAACCGCGAACTCCAAGATTTGTTGTTGGATTTCTTTGCCGAAGACGTTGCTGGATTCAGTGACTCCGATTCTCATGCCGAAATATGTGACGCTTGCTGAATATGCGGACGAAGAGGAGACAGACCGTCCGCTCGTCAGTGTCAAAAACACCGTTGGCGTTTCTAATGGCACTGCATCAACTGCAAGAACACACGTAGTTGAGGCGAGTTGGAGAGGAGATGTGATGGAGGTGCATGCTGCAGTTCGTTAATTGCAACAGGGCTGTGATGTGCTCGAGAGAACTCGCCTTCGTTGCTGCAAAGCCAATGGAACTGGCTGCAAACAGATTAAAGTTCCCGACGCTGCACCCAGAAATACTCGTCGTGGATGTATCACCCAGTTTGATCCGGAGGAAATTGTAGCTCTACAGCTCTCAGTGCAAGACATGTGACATGTATAAAGGTGAGGTTGGAGGTGGTGTCAACATTGATGTGCAAGAGCTTTTGTGGTGAACAGACTGTCACAGTGGAGGAGTTCCTGTGTTTGGGATCTACATTCTGATAGATAGGCTACGTATTCCTATTGGATGCCAACAAAGTGATTGATACAAGTAAGTTGATTTTGCTCAAGTGTTTGTCAAACTAATGGACAAAAACGTAGGTGAGATGCATGTAACCTCTTTATTCCTGATAATGACAGTGAAAATGTTTGCTGATGTGTATGACCTGTATTTGACTGTTTTCCTCCACATGTATGATGTAAACAAAGCCTTCAAAAATGGTGATAATTGTTCTTTTAACCCTTCGTTTTGCATTTAAATGATGCATGAAAGATCAAAGTACACTTGTGCAACATTTGGAAGGGTGAGGTTAATTTTCAACCCCCGTTGCTAAGGAAAATGTGAAGCTGGTGCCTTCCAAAACTTTCAAGCCCGATTTCTCAAAATGGCCGCCGGTCAACTTCTTTCATAAAAATGGCCGTAATATCGTTATTTATTGACCTAGAGCTTTAATTTTTTTTTCTAAACATCCAGGAAAGACTAACAATTTCAAAATAATAACTAACTCAAATCATCCAAATTTCGACTTAAGACTGATTTTGTGATGGACTGTCACATTTGAGCTTCAATGTGTATTTAATTAAATTCAGTGGTAACAGGTTTAAATACATCCCACGAAAGTATTTATCACTGCACTCGATGTTTTCTCTTTGTCATTTAATGTTTGGAAGCAAACATATCAAGCTTAATTATCAAATTCGGGAAGTTTGTATAATTATTATTCGCTATTTGAAGTTGTTGTTACGTTTAAAAACTGTAATTTGTAGGTGTGATCAAACTTATTTCTTTTTTGTTTTATAACAGAAGTTAAATATATATGCCCCAAAAGAGGTGAAAGGATTAATTTAAACTTGAAACTTGAAACTTGAAAAACCTCGTTTACGGTAATCAGGGCCAAGGGAATACTTGTACTTGAATTATTATTTCTTGATTTACAGAATCCATTCAGCCTATGCATATCATTTTGATTTGATTTATCATTGGAAATTGCCTCACTGCTAACTGACGATCAAAATGTATATTTAGTTCGTCAGCTGTTTAGTCCGTGTTTGAGTCTATTCTATTGTATTGATATTAACTCAGAACGACGCACCTCTTCTTCTTCTTCTTCTTCTTCTTCTTGACGATCGCCTTTTACACTCGAAGAGGCGCATCTCAACATAGCCCTATATATAGTTTTTGACACATAACAGTCGATACGCATTCTCATTAAATTTTACCTTTGTCTGTATCATGTGACAACGGTCATCGCGCATGTCTTTCACCACGTTGAAGATGTCAAAATCATGCTGCTCGTGCAGTTTGTTCATCACGATGTCAAGGGCAATGAACGTCCCAGTCCTGCCAATACCGGCACTAAGAAAATCCCAGAGAAAATTAAGATCAGCAATGAAGACTTACAGACATTACAATTACCGAAAAATCTACCATATCGTGTCTTTTTTATATTTAGTCATGTTTTGACTAAATATTTTAACATCGAGGGGGAATCGAAACGAGGGTCGTGGTGTATGTGCGTGCGTGTGTGCGTGTGTGTGTGTGTGTGTGTAGAGCGAGTCAGACTAAACTACTGGACCGATCTTTATGAAATTTGACATGAGAGTTCCTGGGTATGAAATCCCCGAACGTTTTTTTCATTTTTTTGATAAATTTCTTTGATGACGTCATATCCGGCTTTTCGTGAAAGTTGAGGCGGCACTGTCACGCCCTCATTTTTCAACCAAATTGGTTGAAATTTTGGTCAAGTAATCTTCGACGAAGCCCGGACTTCGGTATTGCATTTCAGCTTGGTGGCTTAAAAAGTAATTAATGACTTTGGTCATTAAAAATCTGAAAATTGTAAAAAAAATTTTTTTTTATAAAACTATCCAAATTTACGTTCATCTTATTTTCCATTATTTGCTGATTCCAAAAACATATAAATATGTTATATTTGGATTAAAGGCACAGTAAGCCTCCCGTAAACCATCACAGAGCTCCCCGAGCGTCTAAATACAGTACAAGCATACTTCCATTTGAACGCTCACCGAACGGGAACATCCTGGCTGCTTTCTGTCGAGCGTGAGACATTTTCCAAGAATTTATTTTCGTAGACTTGTTCCGTTAACAACAACGGCGCCTCGTTTTTGCGCTAGACCTAACTTTTAAAATCTAAATAATAAATTGACAGCTTGTTACACAAACATTCTTTAATCATAAAAGAATTCGTTTTTCATCAAGACAAGATCAGAACAATTCGAAGTTGTGAAAGTTTGAAAAAAGAAAAGCCCGGAAGCAGGGTCACGCAAGGGTCGTAGCAGACGACGGCCGGTTTATCAGTGCAAATCGCCGTTCCTCTCAACAGTCAAAAGCTATCGCTAGAGTTCTTGTGAACCACAGCCGTTGTTTCGTGCATAAAAAAACGTGCTATTGTAGATAAGCTCACGTCGAGTCGCATTCAAATGACTAACTATGACGACTGCATTGTGAAAAGGGAAAACTGGATCACACGGGTTCACGATGGCTCAGGGGTAAGATAAACCACGCAAAAATAAATTCTTTGAAAATTGTTCGCTCTTTACGGAGGGCACCTAGGATGTTCTCAATTGGTGAGTGTTTAAATGAAAGGGTGTTTGTACTGTGTGTAAAAGCCTGACCGTATCTGTGATGGTTTACGGGAGGCTTACTCTGCCTTTAAAAACAAGCTCTGAAAATTAAATATATAAAAATTATTATCAAAATTTTTTTTTCGAAATCAATTTAAAAATACTTTCATCTTATTCCTTGTCGGTTCCTGATTCCAAAAATATATAGATATGATATGTTTGGATTAAAAACACGCTCAGAAAGTTAAAACGAAGAGAGGTACAGAAAAGCGTGCTATCCTTCTCAGCGCAACGAATACCCCGCTCTTCTTGTCAATTCCACGGGCACTGCCTTTGCCACGGGCGGTGGAGTGACGATGCTACGAGTATACGCTCTTGCTGCGTTGCGTTGCGTTCAGTTTCATTCTGTGAGTTCGACAGCTACTTGACTAAATATTGTATTTTCGCCTTACGCGACTTGTTTGAAACATGTAAGCGTTATTTTTAATTGAATGTGTGAATATGTGAATATATTTGGAAACTCACTCGTCAATAACATAACTAGTGAGTTAAACGAGGGGCAGAGATAGTCAGGTCGTCATTTCCCGATTTTGACCTTAACCCCTCAAAAAATACCTCGGAGAATGTTTTGACTGTTTTGAACTCTGTGATGTCTGTAGATTACAGATCCGACGGATGACACTCTGTCATCCTTGGGCATTTTGATGTATTCAAGATGGCGGACAAGATGGATTCCAGACTGCAAAATAGTCCAAACTGCATGCTATAAACTAGCAGAACTGTATTTATTTATGTTTTCCGGGAGATAAAACGGGAGTTAATATGCATAACAACAGTTACATGATTAGCAGACACTATAACCCGAATGGCTGGTCTGTTGAGGGACCGTTAAAACTGGTTAACGGAGCAGGATGATATAGTTAGTTTTAGCAATATATTTTTTCAGTTACAGCTAATGGTTTAAGTTTATGTGTGTTGTGGGCTTTGATTACTGTTGCACTTTGCTTGACCTTCATCGCATTTTAAGGTCATATGAATGTCAAATGTTCATTCAAATGATAAAGGATTATACTATTTTTGAAGATAAAATGACGAAATGTCTTCTTAAAACTTGCCATGAATAAAAACGTTCACCAACACTGAAGGTCACACGTTTTCAAGGTCAAACAATTTCAAGGTCATATATTTTAATGTCTGCAAAACCATCACTTAGCACGTGCATCACTACAAAGATCACTGTCAAGAAGACGAAGCTGAGATTGTATGGCAATGTAACAAGAACAGGCGGGCTCTCCAAGACCATCTTACAGGGTATGGTGCGCGGAAAGAGAAGATAGAGAAGACAAATGAACAGAGGGACAGATATCATTACAGAGTGGATTGGGAAATGTTTTGCAACTTCCCAAAAATTGCTCACAGCCGCCAGAGGTGGAGACAGCTTATGAAGCGCTCGTCGTTGAAGTGACCCTACCATCCTTGTGGGTTCCAGAATCAATGAGTGACTTGGTCGGTGAGCAAGCAGATAACAACTTAATCCTGGAAAAGTGGCTGTAATACCCAGAATAATTTAAAGTTATCTTGTGCTCTTTTTAAAAAAAAGATCTAGTCAGGTGAGGAAGGTATACATCAGACGAAAGGCCTTGTAAGGTGTCACAGCGCCAAGCGATTGACACCATATACACAGTGTTGTGTCAGTTAGTGACGCCCCGAGGAGGTGTATTAGGCGTCATGTCAAGAGGCTAAACCTGATGTACCATGTCTCAGATACAAAAGACCTCTATCTCATTACGTAAAGGTCATGGCGACGAACCAGGGTCACTGGTTAGTATGCACTTTACCTCGCCGATGACCACACAGGATGATGTGTAGTTTACCACTCCAGATGACCAGGCGGGATGACCACGCTGGTTTACCACACAAGATGACATGGTCATGCAGTGAGTTTCCAGTTTGAGGGCAGCCACCATCGATCCTTTTTTCAATTGCCGAAATGGTAGCGGATGACTATGCCTGATGACCAATAAATGACCACGCCCGATGATTACGCAGGATGCCATGTAGATTACCTGTACGGGTGACCGGTGAGAATTGCCAGTGCGGATGACCAGTGTGGATGACCTGTGCAGATGACCATGATGACCAGTGCAGATGACCAGTGCGGATTACCGGTGCGGATGTCCAGTGCAGATGATCATGAAACATGACCAGCGCGGATGACGAGTGCGGATGATTAGTGCAGATGACCAGTGCAGATTATCATGGACGATGACTAGTGCAGATGACCAGTACAGATGATCATGAAGGATGACCTGTGCGGATGACCAGTGCAGATGATCATGAAGGATGAATAGTGCGGATGACCGATGCGGATGATCACAAAAGGATGACCAGTGCGGATGACCGCAAATGATGACCAGTGTGGATGACCGATCCAGATGACCAGTGCTGGTGACCGGTGAAGGTGACTGTTGCACATACCCAGTGCGGATGACTACGATGGATGACCAGTGCGGATTTGTGCAATTTCCAAGGAGTAGACATCGACATAAGATGGCACACGCACATTGACCGACTGCGCAACCACAGCATGCTGTTGCACATGGTAAATTTCTCCACAGCCACACTTCAAAATTAGCATGACTTCAGTTGGTGTAGGTTCTACTCCAGGCGGTTTTCTGCCCATCCTACAACCACCCGAAGTCAACCGGATCAAGACTTGGAAGATCCCCATAGAATTGCAATACAGCCCTTTTCAGATGGACGTTCAGCAATGGGCTGATGTGGGCGGTAGTTTTTGATTTATGTGGACTGGTGCTTGGAGGTTCTAGCTAGCCAGGTTTCATATCTCTCACGTGATATGTTGTTTGAGATTTTGCACCTGTAGCACTCGCTTACAAACTGCGACATTTGCTGAAAGACTTCACCGATTTTCACGCATGGATCTTCTGCAGAGAAATTAAGCACTCCTACGAACACACTGACACTGGTTAAGTGAACAGCTGTCACCAGATGGCATACGCTTCCATCTAAAATAGCTCTATCGTCTGGTAAACAATCAAATCGGAGAAAACTAGTCTCTCACGATGTTCTTTGATCATCGCCCGCCATTTTGTAAGATCAATATTATTTACAAGTTTTATCTTCGACAGTGAAACCTGTGCTTTGGAACACCATACGCACTAATCACAAGTCCACGAATAACACAGGTTTCACATCTTCTCAGCCTGGATGTAATTCCATACACACTCATGTGCAAATTGTTTCCATTTAGCAGAATGAAACACGTCAAATGCCTTTGTTTTTTGTCTTGGAAGAGGAGCTCAAGCACGGACACGGACAACACTACAGGCCATACTGTACGTGTCGTCATATTACTCATTACGTTTTCCCGACGTCATGAAGTTATGACGCCATTCTAGCCCTTTTTTCTATGGAATGCCTTTTGTGTCTAAACAAAAAAATCAACATTTGCTAATTTTCCTATAATTAATTTTGTCTCAATTTGCCCAAGGATTTAAAGATGTCATCCTGCGGATTTGTAAACTTCAGGAATTAAACTACCCAAAACCATTAAAACATTTTCCGAGGTATTTTTCAAGGGGTTATTGCCCTGCCGTAAGGACTGAGAGCAAGGGGTGGTGTGCGCAATAAAGTTAGTCCTTACGGCAGGGCAATAACCCCTTGAAAAATACCTCGGAAAATGTTTTAATGGTTTTGGGTAGTTTAACTCCTGAAGTTTACAAATCCGCAGGATGACATCTTTAAATCCTTGGGCAAATTGAGACAAAATTAATTATAGGAAAATTAGCAAATGTTGATTTTTTTGTTTAGACACAAAAGGCATTCCATAGAAAAAAGGGCTAGAATGGCGTCATAACTTTATGACGTCGGGAAAACGTAATGAGTAATATGACGACACGTACAGTATGGCCTGTAGTGCTGTCCGTGTCCGTACTTGAGCTCCTCTTCCAAGACAAAAAACAAAGGCATTTGACGTGTTTCATTCTGCTAAATGGAAACAATTTGCACATGAGTGTGTATGGAATTACATCCAGGCTGAGAAGATGTGAAACCTGTGTTATTCGTGGACTTGCGATTAGTGCGTATGGTGTTCCAAAGCACAGGTTTCACTGTCGAAGATACAACTTGTAAATTGATCTTACAAAATGGCGGGCGATGATCAAAGAACATCGTGAGAGACTAGTTTTCTCCGATTTGATTGTTTACCAGACGATAGAGCTATTTTAGAGGGAAGCGTATGCCATCTGGTGACAGCTGTTCATTAACCAGTGTGTTCGTAGGAGTGCTTGATTTCTCTGCAGAAGATCCATGCGTGAAAATCGGTGAAGTCTTTCAGCAAATGTCGGTCATCCGCACTATTCATCCTTCATGATCATCTGCACTGGTCATCCGCACAGGTCATCCTTCATGATCATCTGCACTGGTCATCCGCACAGGTCATCCTTCATGATCATCTGCACTGGTCATCCGCACAGGTCATCCTTCATGATCATCTGCACTGGTCATCTGCACTAGTCATCGTTCATGATAATCTGCACTGGTCATCCGCACTAATCATCCGCACTCGTCATCCACACTGGTCATTTTTCATGATCATCTGCACTGGACATCCGCACCGGTAATCCGCACTGGTCATCTGCACTGGTCATCCTTCATGGTCATCTGCACAGGTCATCCACACTGGTCATCCGCACTGGCAATTCTCACCGGTCACCCGTATTGGTAATCTACATGACATCCTGCGTAATCATCGGGCGTTGTCATTTATTGGTCATCAGGCATAGTCATCCGCTACCATTTCGGCAATTGAAAAAAGGATCGATGGTGGCTGCCCTCAAACTGGAAACTCACTGCATGACCATGTCATCTTGTGTGGTAAACCAGCGTGGTCATCCCGCCTGGTCATCTGGAGTGGTAAACTACACATCATGGTTGAAAACGACGTTAAACACCAAATAAAGAAAGAAAGAAACTACACATCATCCTGTGTGGTCATCGGCGAGGTAAAGTGCATACTAACCAGTGTCCCTGGTTCGTCGCCATGACCTTTACGTAATGAGATAGAGGTCTTTTGTATCTGAGACATGGTACATCAGGTTTAGCCTCTTGACATGACGCCTAATACACCTCCTCGGGGCGTCACTAACTGACACAACACTGTGTATATGGTGTCAAAAGGGATTCCATATGACGAATCGCTTGGCGCTGTGACACCTTACAAGGCCTTTCGTCTGATGTATACATTCCTCACCTGACTAGATCTTCTTAAAAAAAGAACACAAGATAACTTTAAGTTATTCTGGGTATTACAGCCACTT
>NW_027127419.1:0-2000 GCF_037325665.1 Littorina saxatilis
TTTCTCGAAACAGACAACAGAAAAATACAACTTTCGACCCTTAAAAGCATTTTCACTGAGGATGGTTTCTCGAAACAGACAACAGAAAAAATACAACTTTCGACCCTTAAAAACGTTTTCCCTGAGGATGGTTTCTCGAAACAGACAACAGAAAAAATACAACTTTCAACCCTTGTCGGTGGTCTGTAAACGAAAATCCACGACTCTCCAGGGCACTCATCGTCACAGTTAAATATAATGGAACACTCGGACCACAGACGGACCACGGATCTCCAGAGTCGTTCTGCTGCCGGAGTACCCTGTTCTGACAGTGATCGTAGCGGCACGGTTAGGCCTGAGTACCCTTGGTTGACAACCCTCACATTGGCAGGTCTCAGGAGGTTGAAGTCTTGAACGGCGTTCCTGTAGCTGCCCATGGTGGAGTAATAGTGTGTCACGAGTCTCCCGATCCGGGCGAAACCTGTAGGGAATGACGCCAGAGTGAGTGACGTAATACGATACGTGTACAACAGAAACAAGGGCAGTAGAAAGGAAAAGGAAGAAACTATTGTAATGCGTGGGTAAAATTATGTGTGTGTGTGTGTGTGTGTGTGTGAGCCTGTGTGTGCGTGCGCGTGCGTGCGTGTGTGAGGTCGTGCGTGCGTGCGTGTGTGCATGTGAGCTGGCGTGTGTGTGCGTGTGTGTGTTTGTCTGTGAGTGCCGCGTTGCGTGCATGCGTGCGTTCATGCACGGTATTTGCGTGTGTGCGTGCGTGCGTGTGAGTGTGTGTGTGGGTGGGTGTGGGTGGGTGTTACTTACTAATGAAGCGGAAACGAGTGAAGACACGGCGCCACACCGTCCAATAGGATCGTGTGACCGATCTTTTCGTCCTGGGGTTCTGTCCGTCAGTAGGGAGATTCAAGAGACAGCACGTTTCGTTTTGCAGCTCGTTTCGTTTGGTGAATGAGTCACCCCGCGAAACGGAACGTGAAACGAGACGGCATAGGCGGCAGACAAGATTTAGATGTATTCACGTTTCGTTTCGGAATGAAGGAAGGGCGATAAATCTTCAAGTGAAATTATCACGTCTGTCCTCGATCAGAATGGAAAAAAACACCCCAGGAGGTGGTCCAGAATCGGGCATACTTTGATTATTTTCAGTCCAAATAAATCGCACAGACTTTGTTTATACAAAATCACATACGAAGCCAGAATAAAAATTCGATGCGATGACCTACTTCTGCTTCGCCATTTGCTTTCTCACCATGAAGTTGGATAAATGTACCAGGATCAGCACCCTTCAAAATATTTCAGTTCACAACAGTTGTCTACCTCCAATGAACACATTCTCAGCGCTGAAAGACTGTGAAAGGGTTGATGAATCTAGCAATGCATAAAATGGCCAACAAATAAAACTGTTAGTGTGCAAAAATACTCACAAAAGTTGACGAAATATTGTTCGTTTTTTGGGGGTGAAAAACGTGACTGCGTTTTGACGTTCCACGTTCCGTTTCAGTTGACCTTCACCTTTCCAGCGAGAGACACCCGAAATGATGACGTTTACCACAACTTCAAAACGAAACGTCCCGACGTTTCGTTTATTAAATCTCCCTACTGTTCAGTGACTGGCGTTCCTTCAGCAGAGCCAGAGCCACGTGCTCATCTGTGTGTGACGGGACAGTAAGTTGCAATTGTAGACCACAACAACAAATCGCTTAAAGCGTGATTTAAACATTCACTCAATCCCTTCAACAGTCTGTCAGTCCGAGAAATAAGGGAACAATCTTTCGGTCAGAAAAATAAGGGAACAGTCTGTCAGTCAGATAAATACGTGAACAGTCTGTCAGTCAGATAAATTAGTGAACAGTCTGTCAGTCAGATAAATACGTGAACAGTCTGTCAGTCAGATAAATAAGTGAACAGTCTGTCAGTCAGATAAATACGTGAACAGTCTGTCAGTCAGATAACTAAGTGAACAGTCTGTCAGTCAGATAAATACGTGAACAGTCTGTCAGTCAGAT
>NW_027127420.1:0-12500 GCF_037325665.1 Littorina saxatilis
TGCATAAAAAACTGCCTATGTGTCCTAAGTTATCAGTCCTGTTTATACTAATAATTTTAGTCATGATGATTGACAGCACAGTGATGATCGATACAAAAAATCAGTTCAGTATCTTAAAAGTGTGATATTGTTTCCGTGTAGGATTTTTGCAAAGCAACAGTATTATGTTCTAGCGAGCTGAGCCAAGTTATACTGCTGAGGTGTGCCAAGATTGTCCATTTTCTCCTTTCAGATCTAAACAAGTTTTGCTTTTTTTCATTGATTTTCATTTTCATTTTCATTACTTTATTGTCCCATCGCTGGAAAATTCAAGTCGCTTCCTCCCAGTGGAAAGCTAGCAGCAACGGAGTCGCTATACCCAGGGCCCGTATGCATGAACTAGAAGTAAGAAACACTGGAAGTAGAGGCCTCTTTTCGAAGTGGGAACTCCCGAAGTCAACTTTCTAACTGTTCACCATGCATGAACTGACTTGAACGCCAAAGTAGTGACAGCGAGAGTATTAAGGTCAAGGTCGGGGAAATTGGGGGAATCCCTACTAATACGCATGCGCACGTTTCTATCAACATTTCAGTCAACGAAAATGGCAAGGCACGTGTGCCGCTCAAAAAGAAAGTAGACACAGAGGGGCGTTCTGCGCCTTTTTCAGATGGTGAAATTGCTGTACTCTTGACAGAAGTGTTTTACGAAAGAACGGTTATTCTGTCCAAATTTCAGAACAGTCTAACTGTTAAACATAAAGACGCTGTCTGGTCCAAAATTGCCAAAGAAGTGTCGCTCTCTCTCTCTCTCTCTCTCTCTCTCTCTCTCTCTCTCTCTCTCTCTCTCTCTCTCTCTCTCTCTCTCTCTCTCTCTCTCTCTCTCTCTCTCTCTCTTACGACACACGCACACACAGACAAACGTACACTCATGCACATACTGACACTATGACACAAGTGACACTGACGGCACACATAAACACACACACACACCACACACTGCACACACACACACACGCGCGCGCTCGCGCGCACACATATACACACACACGCACCCATACACGCACGCACACAGTCACAAACAAATAACCACACACTCACTCTCTCTCACTTTCTCTCATTCTCTCTCAATCTACACTCATACACACACTGAAACTATGATGACACAAGTGACACGTCACACACACACACACACACACACCCCCCCACACACACACATACACACACACACACACACACACATACATACACACACACACACACACACACACACACACACACACACACACACACACACATACTCACCGTAGTGACACACATATACACACGCGCGTACAGTTGAAAGTCAAGACATGATATGATTTTTTCAAAGCATAGGAAGGTTTCTTTTGCAAATGAATAAAATTAACACAGAGGCAAAACCCGGTTTTTGCAGCCGGAATGCAATTGCGGAGGCTTAAAAAGGAAAAGATTAATAAAAAATATATAGCTCCCGGCGGAACTTGAACCCGGAGCAAATGAACGAGAGTCCGGAACCGTTACCACTGCACTATGTTACTCGTGTAGAATAGAGGCATGATGAAAAAAGGCATTCTGAGTTATTCAGTCGTGCTGGTTTGAAAGCTCGCCACCTTCGCCGAATGACTCGAGCACGTTTTTTTCGGTCAGTAACTGATCGAACTGTCGCTTTTGAGTCACTCTGTTTTAAGCCTTTCATCTAAATTAAACAAGAATGTCACAGTCCGTGTCTATGGTGCAAGGTAGGAGACCGTCTCATTACCACAGTTGCTCGATTGACGCATTTCACGTCTTCGATATTGTGTCTGAGATAATTTCCCAATGAGCTGCCTTTAAAAACGGAATGTCCTGCAATTGTAGTATGCGCTGGAGGTTTCTTTTGGATGGGTAAGGACCCTTGAGATGCGATATCGTCGTATAATTATGTCAAGCGAGAGGCCCTTGACATTGGAAGTGGGAACTTCGAAAGCAAAGTTGCCAGCTACTCGGTATGCACGAGCTAAATTGAACGCCGAAGTAGTGGCTTCGAGAGTTCTGAGGTCAAGGTCGAGAAAATTGGGGGAATCCCAATTAGTGCGCATGCGTTTGTAAACGGTAGGCTTGGTGACCAGAAGAAACAAATCTCATCGCGAGTTCGTAAATGGGCAAACGTTGATCGCGCTGTAGCTTTTACTATAATTGTTGTTTTTAACTGGTTGAACGAAAGCTGTGATAATTGTCCTTAAATAGAATGACTGTCTATAATAATGATTTCGTTGACCAGAATGTTGGGGACAATAAAAAAAGGTTGTTTATGTGGTAGCGGAGTCGCGTACGACGAAAGTCGGTTAACTTAAAACTCTTTTTGTAGTGTTTTTTTTAATGATTGTGTATCGGTAAAACTGCTGGACAAAAATAGTTTGGTCAGAGCGAATGTTTGTGTTACTGGTAAATTTAAAAAGGCAGAACTCCATTTTTTGGGAATCAAGATATAAGGTGTAGTGAAAAGAAGATAAGTTCAGCGAATTTCATATTATTTGAGAAAATGTGTGTCCGAATTTTTCAAACAGAAAAATTGTTGTACTTAGGTGTTTGTAAATTACGTTTGTCCTCGTTAATTGTGAAGAGGATGTATGTTTATATAAAGTTCAAAGTCAAGATTGGATTTTTGTAGCCTACGTGCGTGTGTGCATGTGTATTAGACATAATACATAGACATAGAACACTTTATCATCTCAATTACGATAAACTCGGGTGTGATGAATCACAATAAACAGCACAAAACGTAAGAACATGAATAAAATATCAAGGCGCAAATATAGTCAGCTCATCATAGTGTGGGGAGTGGGTACACACACACACACACACACACACACACACACACACATACACACACACACACACACCGTCGAACACACACATAACGTCGAACACACACACACACACACACACACACACACACACACACACACACCGTCGAACACACACACACCGTCGAACACACACATAACATCGAAAAAAACACACACACACACACACACAAACACACACACAAACACACACACACAAACACACACACACACACACTCCCACACTCACACACACGCACGCGCGAACACGCAAACAAACGTATGAAGGAACAGACGCACAATTATACCCGCACGCACGCACACACAGGCAGACAGGCACTCGCACAAATACACACACACACACACACACACACACACACACACACACACACACACACACACACACACACACAGATAAAGCAATGACAAAAAAAAAATAGCAGAAACTTACACTTCAACACTCGAACACACACACACACACACACACACACACACACACGCACGCACACGCACACAAACACACGCACGCACGCACACAAACACACACACATACACACACACACACACACTCACACATGCACACAACGACGCCCATTTTCATAGAAACACAGTAACCCCCTCGTATAAGCGGGAATGAAAGAGTGGTGGCCAATGACCCAGAACAAACAAAAGTCAAAGCTGGCAACTCAGGTTTGTATTCAGGGAAATTTGCACGAAATGCATGCAGAAGATACGACTTTTCCCTCTATTTTCTCTCTTTGGGAGCGTCAGCTCGGTTTGACATGAAAAACTGAAGAAAAGCCCTGCCTTTTTGCACTGAGAAACTGTGGAAGTAGCGTGTTTACTACTGGGTCTGGCTGTAGTACATTTACCCTCATTTACTTCCTCGTTAGCTTCCAAAGTAAACTCTTTTTTCGTCCCATGCATGCGAAAGTGAGGATGTACTTCCGATGTCACTCAAAACTTTAGAAGTAGTCGCAAAATACCCTGAGTTACTTCCTCGCTTTGCTTCGAGGTAAACCCTTTTTCCGGCCCATGCATACGAAAGTGAGGCAAGTACTTCCGATGTCACTCAAAACTTCGGGAGTTGTCGCGAACTTCCCCCATAAGCATACGGGCCCAGGTGTCTGCGTGTTTAGGTGTATTCAGCCACCTGCACTTATGGCAGAATGACCAAGGTCTTTTACGTGCCATTGTGGTGACACGCGGGTCAGTGGGAAATGGTTTCTGTCTCTGGGACTGCACATAAAAGTGACCCGTGTCCGTCCCGGCCCGAATTCGAACCTGCGACCTTCTGATCACAGGTCCAGTGCTCTACCAACTGAGCTACCGGGCCCCCAATAGGACAGTTGAGGTGTCAACCGATTGTCCGTTTTCTAATTTCAGATCTTCAATGATTTTGTTTAACCACTATGGGACAATGATAGAGGTATCGACATGTTTTGCGTTTTTTTTCCCGAAATGGGGTAGTGATTGGATCTTATCATCCAGTTTCGAAACGCATGTTGTCAAACAGTGTCACCAGCATTTTCGTTTTGAGGCGGGCGACATAGAAGATAAACAGAATGTTGTTCTAGTCTCTGCATGGTGTAACGTACTTATGTTCGGCAGGATTCCCAAGGTAGAATATCTGGTTGGGTCACTTTAACGTTTTTAACTGAGGATTTTGTTTTTTTGGGGTCAGGGAGGGGGGGGGCAAGTTTGCGCAAGAAAAGTTCACTTTACATACTTTTATAAAGACCAATGTTCCAGGTTTCAAGCAATTTTGAAGTCAACCTTAATAACCTGTTTAGAATCTTAGCATTGTGTGAAATCAAGAATAAGGTTTTTTCGACTTTTTAGGTACCAGCTCGGCTTTCTCTGGGCGAAAGCTGTGTCTTGGAAGCAATAGAATCACTGGTCCGTCGGAGAGTAGGATGGGATGTTATTGGATAGTACTATAGTGTCTCTGGTGGAACTCTCTGGTTGTGGGTGGGGGAAGGGGACGTGGGAGGAACAAAAGGCAGCGAAGGGTACATCCGATGCAGACCTAAATAATAAAAGACGAAAGGAAATAGAGCAGACATCATATTATTTCAGCGACAAGAGGCAGGGAGGGCTTGTATTTTGCCGCCACCGAACAGCAAAAGTGATCGCTTCCTTTCCCCTTTCCCCTTCCTCTTTCCCTTTCAGCGCGCATCGGGACTGGCGGGGTCTTTTTCAATTCCTTTACTTCTCCCTCTCTCACTCTCTTGTCGTCCAATTTCCCTTCCATGACACTTTCCTGTCCCGTTCAAGCGAGGCTGCGCGCCCAAGCACAATGCGCGCATGCGCCGTGGAGCGACAGGGGGTGCTGACTCGACAGCATCGTTTTGAAAAGTCGGGCGGAAGTTCGTGGCGGGAATGATTTTTGTGTGTGTGATTCTCTCTCACTGTCTCTGTCTCTGGTCTCTCGGTCTCTCTGTCTCTGTCTCTCTCTGTCTGTCTGTCTCTCTCTTTCTCACTCCCCCCCTCTCTCTCTCTCTCTCTCTCTCTCTCTCTCTCTCTCTCTCTCTCTCTCTCTCTCTCTCTTTCACTTTCTTTCTGTCTCTCTGTCTTTCTCTCTCACACACACACACACACACACACCACACACACACACACACACACACACATTACACACACACACACACATTACACACACACACACACTGCACACACACACACACACACACACGAACACACGAACACACACATACGAACACACACACACACACACACACACACACACACACACACACACACTTTGTATGCCTGTATTACTAGTTATATATATCCTTGTTTATAATTATATCCATGTAATTAAGAGCAGTCGCCCGCCGTACACGTGAACCTAAACAATGATAAATAAACATGTATTTAATCTTCTAGCTCTCTCTCTCTCTCTCCAACTCTCTCTCCTTCCCTCCCTTTATCCCTCTCTCGATCTCCCTCCCTCCTTCTATAACTCTCTCTGTCTTCCTCTATCTTCCTCTCTCTTTCTCCCTCTTCCTTGATCTAACTCTCTATTCCTCTCCTGCCCCCCCCCCCCCACCTCTCTCTCTCTGTTTCTCCCTCACTCTCTCTCTTTCTTGCCCATCACACCACAATTTGCTTGATTTTCTTTTCTTCATCTTTCTTTCCTCTTCATCCTTTTCATTTCCATGGAGGGGATGGGAGGGGGTGGCCGGAGTCTTTTGAGGGAGGTTGTGGTGATTGTGAAAGAGAGCGCGAGGTTGCAGAAAGGGTTGGTGACACTAGGTAATTGATATTGACTTCTTTGTGTCACTCTGTAGTCGGCGTGACCTGATTGAATTGTGGAGGTCTCTGCGTTGTGGTGATAGATGTCAAGTGTTGCGCGAATTCTGCACTTTATTTTCTCTGTCCTTGTTTCTTTGTCTCTGCCTCTTTTTCAGTTTCCTATCTGTCTTTTTAACTCTGTTTCTCTCTCACCCACACACACACACACACACACACACACACACACACACACACACACACACACACACACACACACACACACACACACACACACACACACACACACACACACACAGAGACAAACATACATATTCAAGCACTCTCTCTCTCCCCGCCCCTCCCCCCTTTTTCTCTCTCGATCTCTCCCCTTCCAACCCAATAAGCTTATTGTCTCTCCTCTGCTCTTTTCTCTTTTTATCTACCCATGCCGTCTTCTTTTGTGCTTCTGTCAATCCGTCCACATACTCGCCTATACAGAACACTCAACGTGGTGCAGTGGAGACGTCCGCACCGTGATGGGTGTCGTCACAGGAACTGTTCATGTCAGTTTGTGGGTTTATTTCTTCTTCGGGTTCTCAGAACATCAGTGTAAATTCTAGAAGATGTAAGCATGTCATGGATTTTTTTAAAGATGTTGGTTTTTTTTTAACACAAACTAGATTCGTTCTGTTTTTAACCAAATTAAGAGAGAAAAATTGTGAAAGCGAGAGCTGTGTGAAACTGACATATTTCTAAGTTGCATAAAGTGAGACAAATGAATCTCTCCTCGACTGCGTAGTGTTCTATTCTGGACGAACGTTGGATTGAATCGTGATATTGTTTGTCCTTTTGGTATGGCGTGTTTACAAAACTGGTAACATGAATTAAATCCCACGTGCCTGAAAACGCCCCAGTGTTTTATATACAAGTTTTTAGAAAGATTGACAGATTATCGTGACTGACACTGCGACACCGTTTCCAGCTTATTAAAATCACCTTGATTATGTCCGTTGTTAACACCATCACATGCATTGATGGTCAGTTCATGTCCGTTGTTAACACCATCACATGCATTGATGGTCAGTTCATGTCCGTTGTTAACACCATCACATGCATTGATGGTCAGTTCATGTCCGCTGTTAACACCATCACATGCATTGATGGTCAGTTCATGTCCGCTGTTAACACCATCACATGCATTGATGGTCAGTTCATGTCCGTTGTTAACACCATCACATGCATTGATGGTCAGTTCATGTCCGTTGTTAACACCATCACATGCATTGATGGTCAGTTCATGTCCGTTGTTAACACCATCACATGCATTGATGGTCAGTTCATGTCCGTTGTTAACACCATCACATGCATTGATGGTCAGTTCATGTCCGGGAAACGTATTATAATAATGACAGCTTATATACATCCTGAACTCAGGTCAAAATGAGTTCGGCCCATTCTCTCTCTGACCGGACGCTACAGTCCTACGCGAATCTATCAAAACAAAAATACAGAGTTATCTCCCATATGGTTTTCGCGAGCACTGATCTAAATTTGAGATCAGTGTTCGCGAGACGAACATGATTGCAGATTGGCCGACTTCGACAGTGATCTCCGTTCTGTTCTTCACAGTCATGATAAAGACATCGTTCTAAGGTCAAAACAAGTCGAAATGTTGGGACTGCTGCCGGAAGGAGACCGTAATATATGGTTTCATCACTGTCAACTGGTTACCAAAAAAATCGTCTGCTCCAGTGAACGCCGAAACCAAACGGTTGATTATCACGTGACACTTTTGCCATATTTAGAATTTTTTGCACAGTAAATACAGCCGCGAAAAATAGCTCGCTTGAAATTGTCTTACATATCAATTCCTTTGTAATTTAAAAATGACAAAACACCATGAGAAATCATTACCGACGATCGCGAATCTGCTTATATCATTACAAAAAGCTCTAAATATGTTTAAAAAAAAAAATCGGTTTTCTTGCCAGACAAAGAAACTCAAGGCATCCTGTCAGGGAGAGAATGAGCCGAATTCATTTTCACCTGAGTTCAGGATGAGCTTATATAGTGCAAACCACATTAGTCTATGCTCTCCGCGCTTTACATATTAAAGACGTAAGACCAAGAGAATGGCAGACTTTCTTAAATCCAAACATGGAAGCAAAGCAATCACGTTTTACTGAAGGCTTCTGTAGACATAATAATCCTCTCTGTACATCTGGGAAATGACATATGCAAATGATCGTGCATTGTAGGGGAAGGGCTCCTAATATGGACCGGCTCTTAATATGGACCACCTCTTGATCTGACAAACTAACGGCGCTAGAGCGCTAAAAACAATTTCATTCGCTGTATTCACCCTCTCTGGATAATTTGCACATGTCAAAACGTTGCAGAAACACAAACCTCAAAACCGTTAGGCTTTTTCTCTTTTTTTCACTTTTGGCAGCGTTCACTCTAAATTTGACGCCTAAAACGGACTCGTTTCTGTCCACAGCCAAAGCTTTTATCACACAAACATTGCCATATATGACAGCTAAGACCGTATATGTCACACGCATTCCTTCTTTGCCACTACTAAAGCAAACGTGTGCAAGATTGTATGTTACACGCTTTGATGCCGAAATCAATTATTTTGATCATGCATTTATTTCTGAAAATGTTTACCTTCACATACATTCAGTCACTACCTTAAACACTTATGTTTTCAGTATTCATTTCAAGTGATCACGAACGTAGAAAAATGGGTATCAAAGTGTTGTTACATTTTGTTGTGTATTCTGAATAGTGTGCCAACAGGCCTTGGTCAGTCAACCACGTTTTATCTGTGTACTTCGTGTTTGACGGAAAAAGAATAACACCAACCCCGTTCTCCTGTATATAACTGAAAGCCACATCTTCTTCTTCATTCAATTTCTGTTTTCAAAAGCTTCGTCAACTTTCCACTTACACGACAAGCTCCTTAACCAAGCTTCAATTAAGATCCCTGATTACGATAAGGTCAAAACAAAACCATAGGTACTACTTTCACTATCGTCGTCTGCAACGAAAACCGATAATGGCGAAACGCTTTGCTACGTACACAGAGGACGAAATTTCAAAGAAAAGATCGAACCTTACACCTGTGACTAGGAACAGTTGCATAGACAGTTCCGTGCGGATCTCACCACGTATAAACGTACATCCGATGCTCAGGACCTACAGATAAGTGACGCTTTGGCGATTGAGGCTTCGTCTTCAGCTCTAACACGCACGCAGACAGTCAGGCAGGTACGTCTAATCTGCACCAGCGGTGTTGGAAGGTTTTGATTTAGAAACACTCGAATGTTACTTCGTCGAGATAAACGAACCAAAAGTCAAAAGTGTGCCCCAAATTCGGAAACTATTCTTTCAAAACGGCACTGTAAAAACCAACAACATCACTGTGAGAAAATAAACAATACAAACACAACCAGTTCCCCTGTGGAACATTTCGGGTGGACTTTCCCACGACCTGACCTACAAAAATCCTCCGTGTTCGTTCGCGCTTTGCATTCAATCTGTGTTAGTGCGCGTGTGTGTTTTTGTGTTTAGCTTTCGTTGGTATGTGCTGTTTGGTTCAAAATAAGTTTATCTTTTTTCATTGAAAGATTCAGAAACGTTGGTTGATACTTTGTTGAATGCATTCAACCAGAAAAGACACGAAACGCATTGAATCTATCTTCTGCGCGCATGCGTGTGTAGGGTATGTGTAAAAGGGCAATTGTGTTTTTCAGTCTTGTTTTGTGCCTGTTATTTCGTCCCCCAAAACTCATTTCTGTCTTTCTATGCCTATGCTGTGAGACATAACCGGTTATTACGAGTTAGTCGTGTGACAGCGAGTTTTCTTGCACACTCGACTGCTGCTGTCTCACTTCGGCTACGCCGTCGTGAGACATCTACAGTCTCGTGTGCAAGAAAACTCTCTGTCACACGACTAACTCGTAATAGCGGGTACTGTCACACGACTAACTCGTAATAGCGGGTATTGTTACATTTTAGCAGTTTTGACCCCGAGTTTCTACTGCAAACAAAAAATAATAGCAAAATCTCAAAGTATGTGTGAGTCCCCTAATATGGACCACCTTCAGCAAATCGAAGAAAATAAAAGCTAAAGGCTATTTTCATTAATTCATTAAGAAGCTTGCTGAAAATAACTTATAACTAGCCCTCAAGCTTTGAACAAAATATATCAAATTGTCTTCTTTTTGTGGAAGTTGATAATTTAACTTATTTTCACTCTGTTTTTGATATGCTTCTTTAGTTTCCTCGTGTGCTTAAAAAAATGCTCTCATCAACCCGAAACAGATAAATCTAAAGCATATTTGAATTAGTCTGACATGCACACCAAGTTGTATCATGTTATTTTAAAGTATAGGGGGCTTTTGATAGTGATTCGTGAAGGCCGCTTCACTGGTCCATATTAGGAGCCTGGGCGCCTAATATGGACCATTTGTGATTTTTTCTGTATTTAATTTTTGCTGAATGTCTATCAAAGCTATCGGGAGTGGCGGGGTCTTTTTTCAATTCTTTTACTTCACCCTATTTCATACGCAAGTACGTCAGTAATGAGCAGAAAACGATATTCTTTGAGTTCAGCGATGTTTCGTCAATCTCAATGTGTCCAGAAGCAAATATCATTTCAAAACGTCTGCAATCTCTCTGTTTCGAATTTCCTGGACGTGGAACTTCTGCAGTATCACTATAATTATATTAAACCGTTTAGGTCATTACGCATATATTGATTACTTTGTCTGGCAAGACCAGGTGTGTCTCATTATTTCGTCTATGACAGGAATGAAATTACCATGATTCCTTACAAATCGTACGTCTGAACGAAGTAATCCTAAAGGCGTGGTTTTCTCAGGCTTGCGACCTATTTACTTTGGTTCTAAGCTAGCACATTTCAGAACAAAAATGAACAGATTAATAGTGCTTTTGAATTCAAGAAATGATAAAGAATACCAAGCAGTGGTTTTCAAACCATGGCACTCTTATGATCAAACTTGGTCAGTAAGAAGATTAAATGTTGTATTTTTAAGAACATTGGTTTTTAGGGACAACATTATATTCGTGTATATCTGGTTTCTATTCCATCGTTGAAAGTGGATATTGGTAGGTTTTCCTACATCAAAAATCTGTTTTTTTGCAGCATTGCTGAATTCGCTGTTGTCTACTTGTCTATGTTTCTTAACGTTTAACTCTCTTAACTCTCTTAACTCTCAAATCATGAACCCCTCACCCTCAGCATCTACCCCTTCCTCCCCCCTTCTCCCCCTGCTCCCCCCTCTCCCCTCCTCCCACTTTTAAATATGAGACGTGTTGTCTGCGGGCGTGGGCCTTATTTCTCCATCCCCTGACCCTATTAAGGCAGCAAACAGGTAATTGAAAAACGGAGGCTGAGGGGTAATTGTTGCTCATGGCAACGCAGCCGACTCTGGCACGGTATCATTGTCGCAGAAAAAAGAAGCAATTCCACGCCCTGAGAATGGTACCTCCTCTCCTGGAACTTTCTTTATTGCAGACAGGAATGGTCCACTTTGTGTCAAGAGGGGGAGACAGGGTAGACAAAGAACAAGGGGTGAGGGGGAGTTTTGTTCCTGGCGGATTGAGTTTCGCAGTGTGTTTAGACATAAAGAGGGTTTCTTTCTTGGGAGGAAGGCTTCTGTTACTTTTCTGTGGTCTTGTTTCTGGCTCCTTCATTTTTGGTAGTTTTAATGTTTTCAGTCTTTTGTTGTATTTAATGTGAACTTGTATAAAGTTTGTGTTTCACTTCTTTTCTTCATTTGGTTGATGTTTTTGACTTCTGACACTTTTGTGAAGTTTTCTGGCTCTCCTTGTTAAATGTTTGACTCTTTTTCTTGTTATTCTTGTGACCTGGTTCTTCTAATTTCACGTCTGTTTTCTGGTTTTACTCGGAGAGCTTTAGTGTTCATCAAACTGTGGGGAGAAATACGGCTTAACAGAGAAAAATGAGGAATGTTTTGTTTTTACCATGTTAAAATCAGGCGCTATAAATAAATTGAAGTACACTTGAACGAAAGGCTCACAACAAAGAGAGGAGACACAAAAAGAACATCAATACAGTGTGGTGAACTTTTTCGAAAATTTCACAATAAGGTGGGGTGCACACAACAAGGGTATCTATAAACTGTGGTGATTTATTTTTTTGGAAAGGCTGACAATGAAATGGGGTTCGCACGAATAGGCTATTAATAAATTGTGGTGCACTTTTACGAAAGTTTCACAATAAGGAGAGGTGCAAACAAAAATGCTATCAATAATAAATGATGGTGCACTTGACGAAAGTTTCACAATAAAATGGGGTGCACATGAAAAGACTAATAATAACATGTGGTGCACTTTTACGAAAGGTTCACAATAAAGGGGGTGCACACAAAAAGGCTAACATTATAAATG
>NW_027127420.1:15000-24138 GCF_037325665.1 Littorina saxatilis
TATTTGTCATTGTTCGAAGAATTGCAGAAGCTCGTGTTTAGTTCGGAACGACGAATGTTGCGCCTTCTTGTTTTTCTCCTATCGTAATCCACAATGTGTCCTTACACGGAGACTAGTCCAGATATCTGAACACGATTTTCTGGGCAACGATGGTTGTTCTTACCCTATTCAGGGGTTATAAATCGGGTGGGGTGGGGGAGGGGGTGCTACAAGGGAGGGAGAAGGGGCGGTTTTGTTAGAGTTGGTCAAGAACAGGTTTTTTTTTTGTTTTGTTTTTACCTCTCTTCATGTTTTAATCAGATTCCTTTCTTTTCGTGTATACCATCAGGCTGCCATTTTACCTTAAAAAAACCTGTTACTTTTAAAAAAAATCTGTTTCTGTTCAGACGGGATTATCCCTTGAAACATTCTTCGATCACACCCACGCACACATTATTAACAGCTATTGTGTTTTCAGCGTAGCAATAGGGTCCGATAGTTAGATGAGACAAGTATAATGCCGACGAGGAGAAGAGAACAGCTAATCGCGAGCAGACGGCAGCGAAGTTTTCAGTTTGGGTGAATGGCATTTATACTTGTCTCGTCATGAAGCGAATTTTTCAACCTCAGTTATAAACGACTACATGAATGTTAGTGCCATGGGTTGTACATCAATACTTCAGAGGGGAAGTGGGGTATTTAGTGTGGAGTTACGAGATAAGAAAAGCCGAATGCGAAAGTTTGTGCAACTGACACAGGCACACAAAAACGGCTGTTCCGTTTTACTCCCCTGTTTGTACTACATCTTTCGACTTTGGGCATTTTGTGGTGTTTAGGGACAGAAAATAATTGATTTAGTCCTGTTTCATCGGGAAGTTAGCAGAAAAGGGTATGCTATCGACATTTTTAAAGCTGAAAAACATTCCCGAGAAGAATTTCAAGTTGTCAGTGTATGCTGTTGTCGATTAAAACATCGTGTGGTACAGATGGGTAAACCGGAACCATGCGTCTTTGTTATTGCCAATATGCTTTTGGATATTGGCAAAAATGGCCGACTTCCGTAGCATTATGCTTTGATGATCGGAAGAGACCATCCAATCACAGCCCCCGAATTCCCCCACGTGTCCATCAGAATAGCTATATACGCGTTTTATATAACCATTGTTGGTTGTGCTCAAGCAGCATTTCTGTATGGCCTTTCTGTTCTTTTTTCCCCTCTTTCTCTTGTGCCTATCCTTTCTTTGTCCGTATTCTGATTTTTTTTAACCTTTTTTTTTTACCGGAACTCATTTATTCTGCATCACGGAATACAAGTCTGTGGAATCATTCTGTTGGAGTCACTGTGCCCACTCTCTTGGGCTCTTTTTGTTGTTAACATTTTCTTTTCTGCGCACGTACTTTTTTTGAACAAATCAGCCCTGTCTTGAATTTGTATATGATATTTTAAAATAATGTTCTTTCTGTTTCATTCTTTTTTGTCTTGGTGTTTTTACATTTAGTCAAGTTTTGACTAAAATGTTTTAACATACTGAGGGAATCGAGACGAGGGTCGTGTTGTGTGTGTGTGTGTGTGTGTGTGTGTGTGTGTGTGTGTGAGTGTGTGTGTGTGTGTGTATGTGTGTGTGTGTGTGTTTGTGTGTGTCTGTCTGTCTGTTTGTCTGTCTGTCTGTCTGTGCGTGTGTGTGTGTAGAGCGATTCAGACCAAACTACTGGACCGATCTTTATGAAATTTTACATGAGAGTTCCTGGGAATGATATCCCCGGACATTTTTTTATTTTTTTCGATAAATACTTTTGATGACGTCATATCCGGCTTTTTGTAAAAGTTTAGGCGGCACTAGCACTGTCACACCCTCATTTTTCAATCAAATTGATTGACATTTGTGTAAAGCAATCTTCGACGAAGGCCGGACTTCGGTATTGCATTTCAGCTTGGTGGCTTAAAAGTTGATTAATGACTTTGGTCATTAAAAATCTGAAAATTGTAATAATTTTTTTTATATAAAACGATCCAAATGTACGTTCATCTTATTCTACATCATTTCCTGATTCCAAAAACATATAAATATGTTATATTTGGATTAAAAACAAGCTCTGAAAATTAAAAATATAAAAATTATGATCAAAATTAAATTTCCGAAATCGATTTAAAAACAATTTCATCTTATTCCTTGTCGGTTCCTGATTCCAAAAACATATAGATATGATATGTTTGGATTAAAAACACGCGCAGAAAGTTAAAACGAAGAGAGGTACAGAAAAGCGTGCTAAAGCGCTATGCAGCACAGCGAAACTACTACCGCGCTGAACAGGCTCGTCAGTTTCACTCCGTTATGCACAAGCGGCGGACTACGGTCATTGTGAAAAATGCAGTGCGTTCAGTTTCATTCTATGAGTTCCACAGCTTGACTAAATGTAGTAATTTCGCCTTACGCGACTTGTTTCTCTCTATCTTTCCCTTGTCTGTCTGTTGGTCTGTTTGTCTGGCTGTCTAATTTGTTTCTGTCTTCCTTTCTTTTTGTCACAGTATGCTTTTGTTTTGTGTGCTAATCCTTGCTTGGTTATTGCCGTTTTGACAAGCAAATAAAACGACTGTCGTACGCATGGCGGTATGCTGCCAGTCAGTATGATCTGCCTGTCTCTCTGCCTGTCTCTCTGCCTGTCTCTCTGCCTCATGCGTTCTGTCTATGCCTGCCCCACCTACATTACACGTTGCCGCAGGATGACAAGCGTCAGGTTGCAACCTTGCATGCGAGCCTTGTAATTTTTGGGTGTTTCTACATACATTTAGTTTGCTTTTTCACGTGCTCATCTTTCTGGTGTGTTCTCTCTCTCTCTCTCTCTCTCTCTCTCTCTCTCTCTCTCTCTCTCTCTCTCTCTCTCTCTCTCTCTCTCTCTCTCTCTCTCTCTCTCTCTCTCTCTCTCTCTCTCTCTCTCTCTCTCTCCTCTCTTTCTCTCTCTCTGTTTCTCTCACTGTGTTTATGTCTGTCTGTCTGTCTGTCTGTCTGTCTGTCTGTCTCTGTCTGCATGCCTATCTGTCTGTCTGTTTGTCTGTCTGTCTGTCTTTGTCTCTGTCTCTGTCTCTGTCTCTGCTCTCTCTCTCTCTCTTTCTCTCTCTCCGTCTCTCTCCGTCTCTCCCTCTCTCTCTCTCTCTCTCTCTCTCTCTCTCTCTCTCTCTCTCTCTCTCTCTCTCTCTCTCTCTCTCTCTCCCCCTCTCTCTCTCTCTCTCTATCGCTGGTTTGATCGCGCTGTATCTATGCAGTTTTAACGTGTTGATTACACTTTGTTTTGTGTCTGCGAAACATATTCAATACCATGTATTTTTTTCTGTCAAGATATTGCAAATGTCGAAATATTCATATTTTAAACGCTCAACAAAGATTTGCTTGGCAAACTTGAGAGAGAAAAAACCCAGTTGCCCTCAGGACGTAATTATATGTCATCATGACAGGGCGTTATACTTGCATGTACGCTGGGTGACAAAGTAAACGGAACAGTACTTGTTTTTTAATGTAATAATTGTATTTGTATGAACCCTCTTGATAATTCTCTTGCTTCGTTTGCCAACTGTGTATGTAATTTACAAAAGAGGTGCAACCGTACACTGCATCTTTTGAAACCATACCAATGGTGTTTGTAGGAACCCTCGTGAAACTTCCACCCTCGTAAACCTTTCACCATTTTATTCATCGAATACACTGTGATTGTTATGTTTCTCTCTCGTATTTATAAAGAATGCTTTGTTTGTTTACTATTCGGTTACGGAATGAAGATTATAACATGAGACAATTTGAACGGATTTTAAAGGCACACTGCTTCACGTGTTAAACAGTTTAGCTCACCATCTCAGATCTGACCAGGCTGTTACGTGGGATAAGACCATCCATCCACTTGGTCACATACCAAAAATGAACAGCTTGGGTGCTGTCTGTGCACAGTTGGACATTATTTTTTGAGCAGTTACTTTCATAAAGCAACTTTTTTTTAAAATTTTTTTTTTAAAGAATTCAACAAATTCCAAACCATCACAGCAAAAGTCAGGGTGTGGAGTTTTGGTGTGTGAGTAAGTAGAGGTATTGTCTGATCCCATGCAAAAGCCTAGCCAGATCATAGATGGTGAATCGAACAGGGAGACGTGTGCCTTTAACCATCGATGAACATATTGACATATTGTTTGTGGACAGAAACGCATGCAGCTGAAGTGCATGAATATATTTGACAACGCAATGATGTTATCGATTTTGGCGATCAAAGATAGAATGAACTCATTTTGCCTTGGATTGTCAATCAGATTGTGGCCTTTATTAACACTCAAACTCTCGCGTGCATTTGTTAGAGTACACCCGACAATACCTCACACACAAACACACACACACACGTACGCACGCACGCACACACACACGCACGCACGCACGCATACGCACACACACACACGCACACGCACACACGTACACGCACGCACGCACACACACACGCACGCACGCTCGCACACACACACATACACACACACATACACACACACACACACTAACAAGCATACACACACACACACACACACACACATACACACACACACACACACACGTACATAGACAGATGTAGTACTGAGGGGGATAGGGGTAGGAGAAACGGGGGGGGGGGGGGGGGGGGGGGGGGGGTGTTACCACAAAGAAAGAGAAAAAGACTGTTCATGGCTGATCGTTACGGGATACTAAACCTGTCAATAAGTCTCCTTTGATGAACAGATGTATTGCTTGTTATGTCAAGGGAGAATGGGTTTGATGAGGTGGGGGTGGTGGGCTGGGAAGCAGACGTGCTTCTGTGCAGAACGCGCCATGGTGTTTTTGTCTTGTATGATAAACAGAATTATGCAAGGTGAATGAATCAGTGAGTGACAATGACAATGAAATTTTTTTTTTAACGAGGGTAATAGATTGTGCGCTAATCTGCTTTTTTACATCTAGCCCTCGCCCTAAAGAGGGACTAATTAAAAACAAAACTAAAAACACTTCTACATTTTAACAGATAACTGAAGTAGGAACATACTATACAGCTGTATACAACATACATTTCATAGAGGTAAATTGGGAGTTCATGGATGTGAATTTAGTGATATAGAACAGATTGCACTGACGCAACAAAGTTTAAAACACTATGCACTTGGTGAGTGAGTGAGTGAGTGAGTGAGTGAGTGAGCGAGCGAGTGAGTGAGTGAGTGAGTGAGTGAGTGAGTGAGTGAGTGAGTGAGCGAGTGAGTGGGTGGGTGGGTGGGTGGGTCTTGAGTGAGTGGGTGAGTGAGTGATTGAGTGGGTGGGTGAGTGAGTGAGTGGGTGGGTGGGTGCGTGGGTAAGTTGAGTGAGTAAGTTGGTAACTGAGTGAGTGAGTGAGTGGGTGGGTGGGTGGGTGCGTGGGTAAGTTGAGTGAGTGAGTAAGTAAGTAAGTTAATAAAGACAAAGAAAGGAAGCAAAGAGAAGAAAAGTAAGGAAGAAAGGTAGAAAGCGGAGGTGGAAAAGTGACGATACTTCGTGTGTCGTGTAGGTAACACCCCGTTGATTATTCAAATGCAATGTATCCATGTTGAAACGGTTCAAAAGAAAATGAAAGTCGTTGAAGCCTAGCCGCCATTGTTATTCTTACGGACTGTTGTGACGAAGATTAAATGGCGTACGAGCCTTTGAAGGGGGTGGGCAGTTGGTGGGAGCGACACACTTTTTTCTGCAGTGAACTATTAACAAAGTTTGATTACAAACTTTAATTTGCTGCTAATGCTGCTGATGGTCCCACCCAGTTTAGTACTTTCATTTGCACACGAGCCTTGTATATTCCTTCATTACATTTAGTCAAGTTTTGACTAAATGTTTTAACGTAGAGGGGGGAATCGAGACGAGGGTCGTGGTGTATGTGCGTGCGTGTGTGTGTGTGTGTGTGTGTGTGTGTAGAGCGATTCAGACTAAACTACTGGACCGATCTTTATGAAATTTGACATGAGAGTTCCTGGGTATGATATCCTCAGACAATTTTTTCATTTTTTTGATAAATGTCTTTGATGACGTCATATCCGGCTTTTCGTGAAAGTTGAGGCGGCACTGTCACGCCCTCATTTTTCAACCAAACTGGTTGAAATTTTGGTCGGGTAATGTTCGACGAAGCCCGGACTTCGGTATTGCATTTCAGCGTGGTGGCTTAAAAATTAATTAATGACTTTGGTCATTAAAAATCTGAACATTTAAAAAAAAACGATCCAAATTTACGTTTATCTTATTCTCCATCATTTGCTGATTCCAAAAACATATAAATATGTTATATTCGGATTAAAAACAAGCTCTGAAAATTAAATATATAAAAATTATTATAAAAATTAAATTTTCCAAATCAATTTAAAAACACTTTCATCTTATTCCTTGTCGGTTCCTGATTCCAAAAACATATAGATATGATATGTTTGGATTAAAAACACGCTCAGAAAGTTAAAACGAAGAGAGGTACAGAAAAGCGTGCTATCCTTCCCAGCGCAACTACTACCCCGCTCTTCTTGTCAATTTCACTGCCTATGCCGTGAGCGGTGGACTACGAGTATACGCTCTTGCTGTTCGACAGCTACTTGACTAAATGTTGTATTTTCGCCTTACGCGACTTGTTTTATGTTTAATTATGTTGTTGTTGTTGTTATTTTATAGCTTTCACCATGAATTGTATTTGTTAATGGAGGGGGGATGGCGACTTTTCATTTAGCATACATGTCTGTTAGTTTTTAAGTGTGCTCGTTCGTGTTATAATTTTGGGTGGCAATCAATCGATATGCTTCTATCCTTCATCCTCCTCCTCCTCCGCCTCCTCTTTATTTCCATTTTACATTTTGAAACAATTACTGCGCGGAGTCGTTTTGTAGTCTATAATTGAATCTTTGAATAACACTAGCATCCTTCTGGCTGAGTCTTCCTAATTTCATCTAATAATCTGAATCACGTTCAATTGGGCCTTCTTTCTCTCTCTCTTTCTCTCTCTCTCATTCTCTCTCTCTCTCTTAATTTCTGTCTGTCTCTCTCTTTTTTTTTCTCGCTCTCTCGCCCTTTCTCTCTCCCTCTCTTTCTCCCTCTCTCTCCCTTTATTCTCTCTCTCTCTCTCTCTCTCTCTCTCTCTCTCTCTCTCTCTCTCTCTCTCTCTCTCTCTCTCTCTCTCTCTCTCTATCACTCTCTCACTCTCCCTCTCTCTGAGCTGGCCCCACCATACCTAAATGCATTCTTGACTAAAGCTTCCGAGCGCTATGTGTCAAACAAATCTATATATATATTACCAAGGACTCGCATAGATCTATACAAAACTAGCTTTGCTTTCGTGGGACCTTCACTGTGGAACTCTCTTCCTTCGAATGTACAAACGTGCCGTTCATTGAACGCATTCAAAACCTCCCTCAGGAAACACATACTGAGGTCTTCATAAGTTACGCTGCCGGTATTGTAGCTAGCTTTGTTAATTATAATTATTTTATTACTCTGAAATATTGACTGCTGCATGCCTACATAATGCTAAATCTACCTGTCTTGGTAGGCTCATTGTGTGCTTGTTGAATGGCACTTAGTTGTGTGTATATTATTATTAGTATTATATGTGTTCCTCCTTGTGCGTCTGCGTGTGAGTGCGCAAGTGTGATTGCGTAATTAATGTTCCATTCTGTAATTGCTTTATTGATGTTCCATTCATGTATTTTCTACTACTTTTCTCATTTATTATTACTGTATGTTTGATGTTTCTATGATTCTAGTCGGGCGCACGCGTGAATATGTGTTTGTGTGAATGTAAAGGGCACATTGTAAGATTAAGCCTATGGCCTAAAATGTCTACCCTTTATGTGAATAAAATGTTCTAAGTCTAAGTCTAAGTCTCTCTCTCTCTTTCTCCTCTCTGTCTCTCCCTCTCTCTCTCTGTCTGTTTTGAATGGTGTCATAACAGAAGACGAAGAGGGGCGTTTTACTTACATTTCGGAACGCGGATGCAGTGTAAATGATTACTTTTTGTTGTCGAATGATTTGTTTGCTCTAGTTTCTGCTGCGAGCACTCTGTCAGTCATGGAACGTATCGAGTCAGACCATATGCCAGTTGTACTTTTTGCCAATTTTTTTACAGAAAATGTGTGTCATGATAAGCGTGTAAAAGCAGAAGGTGTGGTTGAAAGATTTGTATATGCGACGATTATGAACGGAGATGATAGCCAGGCCAAGTTGAGTTACGCCATGAGTCTGATGACTATGCTGTCCATATGTTTTGTGACTGTATTAAGCAGAATGCTCAATGTATGAAGAAGAGAGTGTTTGTGAATGAAAGGAAGAGTATGGGTGACTGGTTTGATGAAGAATATAGGAAAGCAAGGCAAAATGTTTGAAAGATGTTAGAAATATGTTGTGGCTCAAAGGACGCGGATGATCGTACTGCATTTTGTACAACGAGGCGAGAATATAAGCACTTGCTGGAAAGGAAGAAAAAGCTACATAAAGATGCGATGATACAGTACTTGGTTGACTCTGTAGATAATCAACATGACTTTTGGGACGCAATGCGAAAACTGTCTTTTAAAGAAAAAGTGTTACGAACAATGTGCCTGTTGATGTGTGGTTTCAACATTTTAAAGAGCTGTTGGAAAAAGATGAAAGTAATGTGGAAAGTTTTAATTACGATGAAGGTGAGCAAGACAGTATTTTGAATAATCCGATTTCACAAGAGGAAGTTTTGAATGCATTAAGAAAATTGAAAGATCATAAATCTCCTGAACCAGATGGAATAATACCTGAGTTATTGAAATGTTCTGAACCACAGATTGTTGATTTTTGTGTGAAATTGTTTAATGTTCTTTTTGATAAAGGTGTTTTTCCAGAAGCCTGGACCGAACCATTTGTACTCCCGTTATTCAAAAAAGGTGATGCTAATGATCCAAGTAGTTATCGAGGAATATCACTCTGTGATGTGAGTAGTAAAGTGTATAGTACAATTATCAATTGTAGACTTCAAGAATGGAGTGAACGTTATAATCTTACCGGAGAATATCAAGCTGGGTTTAAAAAGAATTATTCAACTGTCGATCATATGTTTACATTGTTGGCGTTTGTACAGAAGCAGTTTTCCTTTAATCGTAAACTCTATGTGGCATTTATAGATTTTGAAAAA
>NW_027127420.1:24338-36838 GCF_037325665.1 Littorina saxatilis
AATTTGCTATTGTCTGTTCTATCAAAACCATTAGAAAAACATGTACAAAAGTGCTTGCTTCTGCACATGGAAAGCCGTGGTCTTTTCGCTCCATCTCAATCAGGATTTCGCCCTAAACATTCGTGTCACACAGCTCTCGTTAAACTATGCGATACATGGCTCCCTGCCATTAACCATTCGGAAACAGTCGGCGCCGTCTTCCTCGATTTTAAGAAAGCGTTTGATATTGTTGATCACACAATTCTGTTAAAGAAATTATCTTGTTATTTGGGCGACGCATCCTACTTACCTTTTTTTCGTTCTTATTTAGCGAACAGAACGCAGTTTGTCTCCCTTAATGGTAACCGTTTTTCCATAGGACGGCTAATGCACGGCGTCCCACAAGGATCAGTTTTGGGCCCACTTTTATTTTGCATTTACATTAACGATCTACCACTCTATATATCAGACAAGACGGTTATTAATGACCTTTTTGCAGACGACTCGTCTCTTTACACGTCCGGTAAAAGTTTACAATCTATTGAAACCTCTCTTTAAACGAGTTTGAACAACATATTTGATTGGTGTAAACAAATCTCAATAATTATACACCCAGGCAAAACTAAATGCATGGTGATCACAACACGACAGAAACACCAACTCGCTCCTCTGAATCTTCATCTCAGTTTAAATGAGTCATCCATTGAGCAAGTAACCAGCCATCGTGTTCTCGGGGTCACAGTAGACGCTGAATTAAAGTGGCAGTCCCACCTCAACTTGTTCATTCTCTCCAAATTAAAGCATTACGCTGATACCTCAGCACTCAAGTTGTTTTATTTTGGTCATATTTGACCTCATCTGAATTATGCATCTACACTTTGGGATGGTTGTAGCGATGTTCACTTAAAAAAAGTAAATTCTCTTCACCGTCGCGCTGCTAAACTTATCATGCCGGGTCCGCAAACATCAACAGATCAAAAGCTTAGCAGCCTTAATTTGTTATCACTTAAAGATCAGTTATTATTTAATAAGGCGCTTTTAATGTTTAAGGTTCAAATAAACGAGACCCCACAGTACATGCGATCATTATTTCAGAAAGCAACAGACAGATATGGCTCAAACAAATTAATTTCCCCGCTACCCCGTATTGATTTATATAAAACCAGTTTAGCGTTTTCGGGCTCAACAATTTGGAATTCGCTACCATGTGAGATAAAGGGGTCAAGCACGATTAAACACTTCAAAGCGCAGCTTCCCAAATATCTGATGTCACGAACAGTTACATTCTAAAGCTGTTTCTAGCAAGAATGCATTGCTATCACTAACCGCTATATATTTTGTTGATGATGATAATGATGTCGACGATGATGATGATGATGATGATGATAAGGTTGTTGTTGTTGTGTGTGTGTGTGTGTGTGTGTGTGTGTGTGTGTGTGTGTGTGTGTCTGCGTGTGTATGCGTGCGTATATGTCTGTGTGTGTGCACATATATGTGTGTGTGTGTGTGTGTGTGTGCGTGTTTGTGTGTGTGTGTGTGTGTATGTGTGTGTGTGTGTGTGTGTGAGTGTGTGTGTTGTATTGAGTGCGAACGTGATTGCAGGGATGCGGCGCGCGTGTGTGTGAGAGTCGACTTTTCTTTTCCTTTGTATTATATTGACATACATGTACATTTCAATGTTCTATCATGCATTATGTATTCGGATAAGTAATGTTGTAATTAGTAATACTGTATGATTGCGATTGACAATAATTGTCCTTTTATTGTCTTTATTTTTATGTCTTAGTTTAGCAGGGACAGATTGTAAGACTAGGCGTGGGCCTACAATCTCCATCCTTGAGTAATAAAGTTCGTTCGTTCGTTCGTTCGTTCTCTCTCTCTATCTATCTCTCTCTCTCTCTCTATCTCTCTCTCCCTCCCTCTCTCTCTCTGTTTTGAATGGTGTCATAACAGGTGACGAAGAGGGGCGTTTTACGTACATTTCGGAACGCGGATGCAGTGTAAATGATTACTTTTTGTTGTCAAACGATCGATTTGTTTGCTCTAGTTTCTGCTGCGAGCACTCTGACTCTGTCAGTTATGGAACGTATCGAGTCAGACCATATGCCAGTTGTACCTTTTGCCAAATTTTTGAAAGAAAATGTGTGTCATGATAAGCGTGTAAAAGCAGAAGGTGTGGTTGAAAGATTTGTATGGAATGGTGCGAATGCAGAGCTGTTTGCGACGATTATGAACGGAGATGATAGCCAGGCCAAGTTGAGTTATGCCATGAATCTGATTGACGTTAATATTGACTATGCTTTCCAGATGTGTTGTGACTGTATTAAGCAGAATGCTCAATGTATGAAGAAGAGAGTGTTTGTGAATGAAAGGAAGAGTATGGGTGACTGGTTTGATGAAGAATGTAGGAAAGCAAGGCAAAATGTTTGGAAGATGTTAGAGATATGTTGTGGCTCAAAGGATGCGGATGATCGTACTGCATTTTGTACAACGAGGCGAGAATATAAGCACTTGCTGGAAAGGAAGAAAAAGCAACATAAAGATGCGATCATACAGTACTTGGTTGACTCTGTAAATAATCAACATGACTTTTGGGACGCAATGCGAAAACTGTCTTTTAAAAGAAAAAGTGTTACGAACAATGTGCCTGTTGATGTGTGGTTTCAACATTTTAAAGAGCTGTTGGAAAAAGATGAAAGTAATGTGGAAAGTTTTAATTACGATGAAGGTGAGCAAGACAGTATTTTGAATAATCCGATTTCACAAGAGGAAGTTTTGAATGCATTAAGAAAATTGAAAGATCATAAATCTCCTGAACCAGATGGAATAATACCTGAGTTATTGAAATGTTCTGAACCACAGATTGTTGATTTTTGTGTGAAATTGTTTAATGTTCTTTTTGATAAAGGTGTTTTTCCAGAAGCCTGGACCCAATCATTTGTACTCCCGTTATTCAAAAAAGGTGATGCTAATGATCCAAGTAATTATCGAGGAATATCACTCTGTGATGTGAGAAGTAAAGTGTATAGTACAATTATCAATTGTAGACTTCAAGAATGGAGTGAACGTTATAATCTTACCGGAGAATATCAAGCTGGGTTTAAAAAGAATTATTCAACTGTCGATCATATGTTTACATTGTTGGCGTTTGTACAGAAGCAGTTTTCCTTTAATCCTAAACTCTATGTGGCATTTATAGATTTTGAAAAAGCATTTGATTCTATTGATCGTAACCTGATGTGGTCAATTTTGTTGAAAAATGGCATAAAAGGAAAGTTGTTCCGTTGCATTAAAAGTATGTATGAAAATGTTAAATGCCGAGTGAAATGTGGTGTACATTTGACTGATTATATTAAGTGTACCTACGGTGTAAAACAAGGTGATGTTTGTAGTCCTCTTTTGTTTTCTCTCTTTATAAACGAGTTGGCTTTGGAAATTATTGAAAAAGGAAGACATGGTGCACAGTTTTTGAATGATTATATGGAGTTATTTATTATGTTATTGGCTGATGATGTTGTTCTTTTATCTGAGACTGTGGTTGGTCTACAGTCAGGGCGTTAGCAATTTTCTCCCCCCTTTCCTAACCTAGGTGGTGAGTTCAAGTGCTAGTCTTTCGGATGAGACGAAAAACCGAGGTCCCTTCGTGTACACTACATTGGGGTGTGCACGTTAAAGATCCCACGATTGACAAAAGGGTCTTTCCTGGCAAAATTGTATAGGCATAGATAAAAATGTCCACCAAAATACCCGTGTGACTTGGAATAATAGGCCGTGAAAAGTAGGATATGCGCCGAAATGGCTGCGATCTGCTGGCCGATGTGAATGCGTGATGTATTGTGTAAAAAATTCCATCTCACACGGCATAAACAGATCCCTGCGCCTTGAGTCCGAGTCTGGAGATACGCGCGCGATATAAGACTTCATATAACATAACATAACAGACGCAGTTGAATAATTTGCAACATGCAGCATCAAATTTACACCTTAAAGTAAATATGAATAAGAGTAATATTGTTGTTTTTCGGAAGGGTGGATACTTGAGTGTAAGAGAGAAATGGAAGTATGATGGAAAGATAATGCCAGTGGTTAATGTTTATAAATATTTAGGAATATTGTTTTCCACAAAACTCAGTTTTACCGCCACTTGTTGTGACCTTGCAAGCAAAGCGAAAAACGCATTGTTGTGTATATTACAAAATTTGTCCAAGCTTAGTAATCATAATTTGAAAGTTTATTTAAAATTATTTGATTCTCAGGTTTCGCCAATTGCAATATATGGAGTTGAACTGTGGGGTCTTGAGAAATCTGCATTACAGTCTGAAAAAGTTCATTTATTTGCCCTAAAGAAATTTCTTGGTGTTGGATCACGCACACCCAACGATTTTGTGTACGGCGAGATGAATAGGTATCCTATGTAATACTATGTGAATGCTGCAATACGTTGTGTTAAATATTGGTTGAAGTTTTTAAGAATGGCCGTAAATAGATTGCCACATAAAGCTTATAAAATGTTGCGTTAACTAGATGAAAGAGGTAAAAGAAACTGGGTGTCTAGTGTACGTTGTAAATTATGTCAGAATGGTTTTGGGTTTGTATGGATGAATCAAGGAGTGCAAGAAGAGAACCGTTTTTTTGAAAGATTTCAGAGAAAGATTGATTGATTGTAGATGGCAGGAATGGAATTTTCATGTTCAGAACAGTGATAGATTTGCGTTGTATAGGACATTTTGCAATGTGCACAAAGTAAAACCTTATTTATTATTGAACATGGATAGGCATTTAAAAATTATTATGGCAAGATTCCGAGGTGGAATAACAGAGCTATTTGTGCACGTTAATCGATATAAGAGATATGATGCGGATATGTTGTTATGCCCATTGTGCAGGGAAAGTAAGGAAGATGAGTTTCATTTTGTGCTTTGTTGCCCCGCACTTCGTGATTTGCGATGCCAGTTTATTCCTGCTAAGTTTTATAGAAACCCAAGTTTACACAAGTTTTCTATGCTTATGGCATCTGTGAATGAAGGTATTGTTCAAAAGTTGTCAGTTTATGTGTACAAAGCATTTCGGCTACGTAGTGTTGTTATGTCTTAGTTCATGTAAGCCTACGATATATTTTATTTGAAATGTAATGTCTTAGTTCGTGTATGATTTATTTCATTTGAATTGTGTGCAAATGTCATTATGTCATTGTGTATATGTTCACCCCCCTCATATGGGGCTATGGCCTAAATGAGTAAACAATCCAATCCAATCCAATCCCTCTCTCTCTCTCTTTCTCTCTCTCTCTCTCTCTCTCTCTCTCTCTCTCTCTCTCTCCCTCCCTCCACCCATTGCTCTCTCTCTCTCTCTCTCTCTCTCTCTCTCTCTCTCTCTCTCTCTCTCTCTCTCTCTCTCTCTCTCTCTCTCTCTCTCCTTCTCTCTTATTATCTGAAAACTTTTTTCTAACCTTTTCCCCCTATTTTATGCACCATTCCCGAAGAGTCTTTCGTATTTTGTTTAGTTATTATCTTTAATTCGACAGCGTTCAAAAGAACTCTTTCCTCCTTCGTACGCACAGCGCATGTTATCCTTTTTTTCTTTTCTTTTCTTTTTTGCGTCCTTATTTTTGGTTCGAATTGAAAGCACCATGTCGTTAATTCTTCAGTTACCGGGAAGACCATCCATGTTTCGCTTTCCATTTAGACTTGATTTTAAATAAGGGGTTGCAGGGTAGTGGTTGTGGTTATGGGAGTTAGGATGGGAAGGCATACATCTGCACTTCCCATATATATACTTCGCAGAGAAATATAGAAAAGTACATCTGTGCACGTAGTTTTTAGTTTTCTCGAAAAGAAACCGTAGTTTTATCTTCCTTTAGCCTGTAAATGAGGTTGTTTGTTTTGTTTTTCTGTTGCTTGGGAAATTTTGGTTTCCACCTTAACTCTCTCTCTTATCTCCAATCCCCTTTTCTACACCCCCCCCCCCCCCCCCTGCCGATCACTCCAAAATGTACCCCTCCTGACCGACTTGCTGTACATTTATTTTGACGATAAGAGGTTTGAACAGCACAAAAGAAGAAGAAGAAATTACGAAGGAAAAAAAGGAGAGAAAGGGAAAGCAAGAGCGAAAGGAAAATTGTGCGCAAGGCATTTAGAGAAACATAATCACACACAAATCGCTGTCCCTTTTTTTCTCGACAAATAACTAATCCTATTACCTCACCGAAACGATGCAGTCACAGACGTTTTTTTGCCCAGATCCTGAGCTGGCTTTCTAAGGGAATAGAAGCCACGAGAGAATGCTGTTCTTTTTTCCTGCAAATGTGCACTCTTCGCGACTGTGAATACTGTCACGAACTCAGTGTCACCTCCATCTCCCGAAACAAGGTGTATGCCTGCCTGTACCTTTGTCTTTGACTCTGTCTCTGTCTCTTGGTACTCCCGCCCTCCCCCCGACCTCCGTCTCTGTCTCGCTTTCTGTCTCTTATCTCTGTCTCAGTCTCTTTGCGTATGAGATGTAAGTGTCGCAGTTTGTGACAGCTTCTGTATCCCAGGACTTGAGGGGTTTTCGACATACAACATAATTATGTCACCTGTTAATTAAAAGTGTGTCTTTCTTGAGTTCCACGAGGAAATGCTATATCTAACGCGATTCTTCATTCAACGGCAATGGTTGCAGTTGTTGGTCTATTTCTGAATTTGTTCTCTCTTTTGTTGTTTTGTTTTATCAAAAGTTATCACAGTAGAATTGTGATAATGCAGGGGCGGATCACATAATTTTTAAGGGGGGGGGGGGGGGTTCCAAATTTCTTTTAGTGACAGATCAACGACGCGAAGCCGCACCCGAACCTCCAAGGGAACATGTTGATAAGAACAAGGAAAATGGAACAATCTGGTAGAAGCTCAGCCAACAAATTACCCAACTACCTTCTAAAACCGTTATTTGGAAGCCCGAAGGCCGGCTCCTTGGGGTTTTCGGGGGCATACTCCCCCGGAAAATTTGCATTAAAACAAGGAAAATGGAGCAATCTGAGCCATCCTTTTTTCTTCAGTTTCAAATTTATTTATTTACGTTGATTAAACTTATTATTTTTGTTTAGGCATGGGGGGGGGGGTCCGGAAACCCCAGAAACCCCCCCTGGATCCGCCCCTGTAGTGCATCAGTGGTGTCTGGTCATAGAAAACGACATCGAGTCAACCAGTACAGTCACATCTTACTTATATTGTCGAACGCTTTCTGGGCATTTTGGGAGGAGGGGTGAGGAGGAGGGGGGGGGGAGAGCAAACACGTAAAAGCCACCTCGTGCCCACGCCATAGCGCACGTGGCAGGTTTAGAAATGAAGAAGAAGAAGAAGAAGAAGAAGAAGAAGAAGAAGAAGAAGAAGAAGAAGAAGAAGAAGAAGAAGAAGAAGAAGAAGAAGAAGAAGAAGAAGAAGAAGAAGAAGACAAAAGAAAAAGAAGAAGAAGAAGAAGAAGAAGAAGAAGAAGAAGAAGAAGAAGAAGAAGAAGAAGAAGAAGAAGAAGAAGAAGAAGAAGAAGAAGAAGAAGAAGAAGAAGAAGAAGAAGAAGAAAAAGCTTTCCACCAAGTAACCTTTTGATTTATAATGAAAAAGCTTCAAAAGAATGACTGTACTTTCGTCTAAACAGGCAATGCTAGAATTCAGCAGCTATAACACCTAAGGCATAGTTAAAGCATTCCCTTGTTAACCGCGCAGTAAAAACCTACAGAACGTCCTCGACAACAACTTTATAAATACAAATAGTGTACAATATTTCAAAACTTGACAAGTGGCACACGAAAATCACCGGTGCATTTACATACTCTGCTGCTTGTATGCCAATTATTAAACATGTCCTATATGTTATTTTGCATAATCCGCTACATGTATGTCATTTACATAATTTGCTGCATGCATGTCATTTACAAAAGCCCAGCACGTGTTATTTACATGATCTGTTGTATGTATGCCATTTGTGTATTATCCGCCGGGCTTCGATGAGGCTTTGGTGAGGCGTCAATCGACAGTGATTGCTGAGAAGTTTCAAATGGCAGCTAGGCTATCAATGTGTATACATATGCGGCATGTTTATCATTTACAAAATCCGCTGCATGTTTGTCATTTACATAAATCCCAAAACCAATATACTGCTGTCCTTTGAATAGACTACAATATGTATATACCCTTTACCAATTACCATATATTATACCATTTGCATAACCTCGCGGCAAGTATGCCATGTACAGGGTGGTCCATAAAAAAGCGCCCTATTTTCTTTTTGATCTCATGTTTGACTGCGAAGAGAGATTTAGAAAATGTGTTCGCCAAACAATAACAGAATGATGGGAGATAATTATGTCTTGGTAGAAATTGGTCTGTCCTTATAGTTCAACGTTCGTGTTGCAGCAGTTCTTCAGCGAAGAGGAGCCTGGATAGAGTATATTATCAACTACTAATATAAGGACACACCGGTTTTTACCAAATTTGCAAAACATAATTTCCCATCATTCTGCTATTGTTTAGAGAACACATTTTCTAAATCTCTCTTCGCAGTCAAAAATGAGATCAAAAAGAAAATAAGCTGCTTTTTTTTGTGGACCACCTTGTATAAGGATCTGTTGCATACATGTCATTTACGTAACCTGCGGCATATGTACAAGCAACCGTGGTAAACAGCGTCGAATCAGAATAAAAGATTTCTGGAAATAATTATATCGGGTGGTTTTTCTTTAGGTGTAGAAGAGTTACGCCGCTAGAAATCGAGGCAAGCGACGATGACGGCCGTGAACAACAGCTTTGTTGTGCATGTTTTTTTTACAGAAAACTAAGGCATCATAATAATTATGGAAAGGACACAGCACAAATAAATTTTAAATTGAGGAGTTTAATCACAGGTCCCGTGACCGATCCCACTTTATTTTGAGTCCACTGGCCTAGTCCACCTTTTTTCCTGATAGATTTGCTATCAAGGGTCAAGGCCAAAATGGCAGTGCCATCACGATGTGAGCCGTCTTCTGTGGAAACATGCAAACCAGGGTCCGGTTCCATGGGCCAGCAGCACAGTCGGTCAACTGCTATTGAATAAGTGAAGCAGTAATCCGACGAAATCGGGTTTCATGAAAAAGATTTCAGTCTGTGCCTCTTCACTCGGGGAGTTGCCCGATTAGAGGGCCGTCCTCTCAAACCACTACGTTCGGACAACGGCAGTCGGATGACGAAGCGGTGGTCCGACTGTCAGTGTGACCACCGCGAGTCCATGAAACCGGCTCCAGGAGCTCATTAATCACTGTGATGCCATGGTCGCTTTCCTCCACCTTCATTCCACACAATCTTGAAAAGCCCATGAAAACACCTCACACTTTCTTTATTTTGTTTTCGAACATCTGGATGACCTGGGTCATCCGATATAAAATTAAATTTGTTTCAGTCAATGAATGAACGCAGAAGAATACAAAGAAGAAACAAAGGTTTCATAGGTGCTCCTTTTTAATGATGTTGTTATATTATCATGTGTCTGTTTATGAATAAAATACTGTTTAAACCAAAGGTTTCATAAACACAATGTTGTGATACGGCGTCACCGCCTTACGACATTTTGCCCGTCCTCTTTCTTTCTGCCCTTCTCTTTATGGGGGGACGCTGTTTCTTTCTGTCCAAGACTGTCATCTCGTTGGCGACTGTCCTTGTTTATGTGTCCGAGAATTCTCCCCACCGGATGTTGCAGGGGGTTTTGTGCGGGCAAATGATGAAGTTGATGGACTGGTCTTGCACAGAGAAGCGAAGGGAGGTGATATCGAGTTGGGCCCACCCTGAGACCAATTATTAGGATAGCATGCCTTGCATCCATGGTCGTTTTGCTGCTGCTTCTGCTGTTGCTGCTGTTACTGTTGGTGGTAGTGGTTGTGGTGGTGAAGGAGGTGGGGGAGGTGTTTGCTTTTGCTGCTAGAACTGCTGCGATTTTCCAATCTTCTTTTCAATGTATTTTCTTCTTTATTTCTGTGTGTTTCTTTTTTTTCTTCTTTCTGTTTTGTTTCTTATTGCTATTCGTTCTTGCTTTCTTTCGTTTGTTTGTTTCTTTGTTTTTGTTTGTTTGTTTGTTTGTTTCTTTCTTTCTTTCTTTCTTTCTTTCTTTCCTTTTATAATTTTGTTCTTTTATTCATTCGTTTTTTATATTTAGTCAAGTTTTGACTAAATATTTTAACATCGAGGGGGAATCGAAACGAGGGTCGTGGTGTATGTGCGTGTGTGTGTGTGGGTGTGTGTCTGTGTGTGTGTGTGTGTGTGTGTAGAGCGATTCAGACTAAACTACTGGACCGATCTTTATGACATTTGACATGAGAGTTCCTGGGTATGAAATCCCCGAACGTTTTTTTCATTTGTTTGATAAATGTCTTTGATGACGTCATATCCGGCTTTTCGTGAAAGTTGAGGCGGCACTGTCACGCCCTCATTTTTCAACCAAATTGGTTGAAATTTTGGTCAAGTAATCTTCGACGAAGCCCGGACTTCGGTATTCCATTTCAGCTTGGTGGCTTAAAAATTAATTAATGACTTTGGTCATTAAAAATCTGAAAATTGTAAAAAAAATAAAAATTTATAAAACGATCCAAATTTACGTTTATCTTATTTTCCATCACTTGCTGATTCCAAAAACATATAAATATGTTATATTCGGATTAAAAACAAGCTCTGAAAATTAAATATATAAAAATTATTATCAAAATTAAATTGTCCAAATCAATTTAAAAACACTTTCATCTTATTCCTTGTCGGTTCCTGATTCCAAAAACATATAGATATGATATGTTTGGATTAAAAACACGCTCAGAAAGTTAAAACAAAGAGAGGTACAGAAAAGCGTGCTATCCTTCTTAGCGCAACTACTACCCCGCTCTTCTTGTCAATTTCACTGCCTTTGCCATGAGCGGTGGACTGACGATGCTACGAGTATACGGTCTTGCTGAAAAATGGCATTGCGTTCAGTTTCATTCTGTGAGTTCGACAGCTACTTGACTAAATATTGTATTTTCGCCTTACGCGACTTGTTTCTTACTTTCTTGCTTCCCTTGTTTCTTTCTTTCTTTTCCTTCGTGTGTTTTTGTTTGTTTTTATTTGTTTGTTTGTTTGTTTATTTCGTGTCTGTGTTTGTCAGTCTGTCTATTTGTCTTCTTTTCTTCATTTCCGTCTCTCTCTCTTCCTTTCTCTCTCTCTCTCTCTCTCTCTCTCTCTCTCTCTCTCGCTCGCTCGCTCTCTCTCTCTTTCTGTCTGTCTGTCTCTCTCTGTCTGTCTGTCTCTCTCTCTCTCTCTTTCACTCTCTCTCTCTCTCTCTCTCTCTCTCTCTCTCTCTCTCTCTCTCTCTCTCTCTCTCTCTCTCTCTCTCCCTTCCCTCGGAAAATAATTAATATTTTTCATTATGAGTATCTCTCTTTCTCTCCCCCCTCTCTCCCCCCCCCCCTCCCACCTCTCTCTCTCCATCTCTCCCTCTCCCTCTCTCCCTCTCTCTCTCTCTCTCTCTCTCTCTCTCTCTCTCTCTCTCTCTCACTCTCTCTCTCTCAGTAATTTTGAATGGTGAGGAAGTGTGCTATATTGTCTCATTGTCACATGGCAGAGAATGTGATTGGAAAGGAACTAAACATACACACACAAAAAGAACATTCATGACATTTTCTTCAATTGATTGAATTCAGGTTAAATTGAAGCAGACGAATAGGGAAAAACAGATGAGTATAAATAAGAAAGGAGCCCAGATAACTCTTTCCACAACAAGACAACGAAGAATGAGAAATAAAGAAAGACAATTCGAGATTCCTGGTTTTATTCTTGTTTTATATTCATTGGATTTGAATTTTTCATCTCATTGATAATATCGAATTACGAGGAAAGCAATCTAGTCATATTTCGAATTAGAACGCTTTTTGGCAGTTGCCGTTTTTTTCAGCTTCTGTGAACGAGCCACATGCAATGCTGTCGTTTGACTACATTTCGAATTCCAAAGGTCTCCAACCATTTTTAACGTACTGCATTTTCTTTTCAAAGCAATTCCATTTTGGTGCTAGAAAAGCTTTTTTCAAGTCATTTTTTCCAAGAAATGCGTTCGAATTGCAGAGGTACAAAAAACTCTCGACGTTTCATACTTGTTTTTACTCGATTAGGAATTTTAGATTGTCGACGGCAAAACGTAGTATGTTAATCGGATAAAATACGTGTTCTGACGCACATTTCAACACTTCTGCCATTCTTCTTCTTCTTCTTCTCCTGCGTTCATGGGCTGAAACTCTCATGTACACTCGTGTTTTTCGCACGAGTGTCGATTTTACCGTTTTTACCCCGCCATTAAGGCAGCCATGCGCCGCTTTCGGGGGATGGTTCTGCCTTTGAAATTATCAGAATTTGCGATGGAGATTCTTTTTCTCTTTTTCTAAAAACGGACCTGTACTTTTTATATATGAAGTCTTATATCGCGCGCGTATCTCCAGACTCGGACTCAAGGCGCAGGGATCTATTTATGCCGTGTGAGATGGAATTGTTTACACAATACAT
>NW_027127420.1:39338-50312 GCF_037325665.1 Littorina saxatilis
GTGTGTGTGTGTGTGTGTGTGTGTGTGTGTGTGTGTGTGTGTGTGTGTGTGTATGTGTGTGTGTGTGTGTGTGTGTGTTTGGGGTAGGAGGGGAGGGGGGTAGTTCGCGTGTTGTTGTTTCGAATCTTGCGACCGGGAAGACACAACTTCGAACGCTGCAAACTGCGACAGATTTTCTGATAGGATCGACTTCTCAAGTTCTGTCACTAAAGCTAAAAAGATGATTTATTGGTTTTGCTTATCAGGACATCAAAGGTATGATTGTCTTGTTTCCACTCCTAACAACCCCTTCAATTTGATCTTCTGGTCAAACCCTTTAACAGAGTTTTACTATTCCCCAGCCGAATTTCAAGTACTTGCACTCGTCTGCTCACCGATAATGGGGTACAGGTGTACTAACGATTACATCTGCGACGAGTGAAGGGTGCGAGATGGACGCAATTACCTGTAGTTAGTACCCCTAAGTACTCTCGTTCGAGCTGGGCGGTTATTGTCAGGATAGCTCATGGGGTGACGACTGAAAGAGGGTACGATTAGTACAACAGAGCCGCACTGGAGGGGGGAGGGGGGGTGAGGATGGGTCAGTATAAGAGAGAGAGGGGGGGGGGGGGGTCCTGAGGTAATGAGGACAAAGAATCAGATGTCATTACATTCAGTAAAGTAATACCTGAATGTTATAACGAGAGCGGAGAGCGAGGTTTGTTTCCCGATGTGTTTTGTCTGTGTTTCTGTCTGTGTGTGAAAAGCATTTATCAAAAGCTACTGATCGGATTGTTATGAAGATTGGTACAGACATTTCGGAGAGCATTTGATTGAAACATTTGTTCGCCGATCTTGATAGGGCTATTTGAAGACGTCATATTTGCCAGTTTGCAAAATTTGAGGCGGCACTCTCACGGCTACAGTTTGTCATCAGTTTACGTTGTCGTTTTCTGTTACATAATATTTGACTTAGTGCAGACTAAGGGATTGCATTTCAGCTTGACATCTTAAAAACTCATGTTCACTCACAATTGGCCGATTGTGTCGACCGCAATAATTTACAAAATATATACACTCGTGTAGAAGGTGTTCTTCAGTTATTACATGGGTGATATCTCTCTTGTATTAAAGGCATATGTACTCGATGACTATACACGCTAATTGCTTTACCAACAGCTGGAGACATGCTAAATTAAGTTCCCTGCAAAATATTGTGGTCTAGGACCCCTTCAATGTTGAGATATGTTAATTTTCATTTTGATCTGGATCGTCCTATTTATAGATTTGGCAACACATGTAACGTTGATGCAAGGGAGCTAACACCGCGGCTTTGTTGACATCCTCACTTTTTCAGAGGCTAGAACAAGCTGTAATGCATGTATTATGGTCCGCGCATGGTGACATATCGTCATTATATGGTCTTATGGTGCGTTTGACATCGATTATGGGCAAACTACACTTTGTAAACACGGGAGCGCGTACATATGCCTTTAAGGAATGACTTGTTTCAACAGCATGCACATAGAGGACTTCTAGGAGAGACACATGACACGACAAACGATAGCATGCACGCAGCCACGAACGCACACATTAACAGACAGACAGCAGATCGACCGACAGACAGACCGACCGACAGACAGACAGACACGCACACACACACACACACACACACACACACACACACACACACACACACAAACACACCCACACATACACACGCACACGCACGCACGCACACACACACACATACACAGACACACACACACACACACACACACACACACACACACACACACACACACACACACACACACATACATACATACACAAGAAGAAGCAGCACACGCAGTTTTAGAAGATCCAGGATTTGCTGATTCCAAGGAAAAGGAATAATACCAAATGAAATGGAATTAAACATAAATGATAAATTAAAAAAAGTGACGAGATGGCTGCAGTCCGTTTCTGGTCATCAGTGGAGCAGAAAAACCCATCGGTTTTGAAAACCAGCTATTGTTGCTACGGCAAACCGGATAATTAACTGTCTTTTAATGATCACTCCTAATCCCTGGACAAAAGCAGCCATCTTCAGACTGAATCTTCAGATTTAAACAAGCTTGGCGTACCTTTTCTCCACATAATTTCCTTTAAAGCTGTACATTTTTTCAGCCATTTACACTTATTCCCAGTTGCAAAGCTAGAAGATTTATGTAAGAACTACACTCCAGCCTGAAATCTCAGAAAGCTTTGCACGTCATTTTCCACAGGAAAGAACGTTTTCAAAAATGGAATTTCCCTAACAAAGACTATATGATCCAGCCAGACAAAAATGTCCTTATTTACAAACAAAAGAGTTTTCTTAAATCTGCGCATGTGGATTTTAGATCCAAATAAGCTTAAGCGGCAAATACTTTCTCAACATACAAAGAACATCTTTCATAGACGGTTGGTATTGTTTCCGTTATTTGGTGCTTTTTTTTTGACAAGGCTAACTAACTTAGTGTTACATCCTGGCAGAACCACCTCTATTTACAAAGCTAGGTAGTTTCTCAATGTTGTGCGTGTCCGCCTCAGATCTCCATAGGCTTGGCATACACTTTCTCCGCACATTTTCTCAAAACAAAGAACTGTTTCTCACGAAGAAAAAAAATAAAACAAAACAAAACTCAGCATGTTACAGCCATTTCGATTTATCTTATTTACAAATCTAGTACATTTCTCAAGAGTAGCGTGCCAGCTTCAGATCTTAGTAAGCTTGGTATACAGATTCTACCCGCAAAAGTGCATCTTAGTAAACTTGGCATACAGATTCTACCCGCAAAAGTGCATCTTAGTAAACTTGGCATACAGATTCTGCCCACAAAAGTGCATCGTGTTAAGCTCGGCATGCAGAGTCTACCCACACAGCTTAGTAAACTTGGCATACAGATTCTGCCCACAAAAATGCATCTTGGTAATCTTGGCATGCAGATTCTGCCCACAAAAGTGCATCTTGGTAAGCTTGGCATGCAGATTCTGCCAACAAAAGTGCATCTTGGTAAGCTTGGCATGCAGAGTCTACCCACACATCTTTAGTAAACTTTGCATACCGATTCTGCCCACAAAAGTGCATCTTGGTAAGCTTGACATACAGATTCTACCTGCAAAAGTGCATGTTCTCCTTACTTCTACTTCATGTTCGTGAAGTGGACTCTTCAGTCTCTGCGATGAAGGTGGGAATGCGCTGTAGGTCCTCGAAATTGCTGTAGAGCTGTTTGGCCTGTTGGGCGAAAGATGTTTTTTTCTCAGAGTCAACTTTATGCAGACTCTCTTCGTTGTTCGAAGACCCCCGTGTGCTCACATGGATCATGCGCACAAAAATATCCCCCAAGCTCACATCGAAAGTTTCAGGGCTTAGAAAACAAGAAGACACGCATGCATCATCTCTCGTATCTCATCATCATGATCGTATCTTGACACTTTGACGAGACAAGCCTGATGCTGGCGTGTGGAAGAAGACAGCCGCAGTGGACCTGTTCGAGTCAAAGTATCACACTATATCATCAGCGAATGACCAATACCTGTCCCAATATAGGCCAGCTGGTCTGAGAGGACGTAGACTAGATGGTCAGTCAGTGAGCCAGTGGGGTGGAGTCTGGCCGGCTCTTCTTTATGAACGTGTTTCTTAAGAAAGACCAAATGTCCGAGTGTTGTGAATGTAATTATGTCTTGTATGTTAGCCATTTACATCAGAAATGTCTCTTTATTAAGAATAAATACAAAGTGTGTGTGGTAGTAGTAAGTACCGTTACAAGTGCATTTTATATATTTTATTAATCGTTTTCCTTGTGTGACAAATGCTGAAGGATGATTTAAAATACATTGTGTGTGGACGGATGCATGTTCATTGATTAAACACCCCACAATGATGTGCTTCGCAAACTTATAAAAAAAGACGAAATTAATGATTTTACTGCGTAGACCCGTCCTTATTTTCTATGATAGGTGATACCTAACAGTGGTGCGTATGAGTTCACGATCACACTGGCACGCACTCTATCCATGATTGTGTTTTCTTTATAAAAGCTCTGCCACAAAATGTTTTCTCACCACAAGGCCTAGAAAGTGTCACGGCCATGAATAGGACTATCCTTATTTACAAAGCTTTGAGATTGTTGAAAGAGTCGCATGCCAAGTTTAAATCTCAATAAGCTTGGCATACAGCCTCTTCACGCCATTTTTCCTAACACGGATTATATGACACAGCCACGTACAAAGAATGGGGATCTCCGGAAGCAGTGCATTAATTAAGGTTTCAAATATGAATAAGCGTAACTGGGATGTAGTTTCCCAACACAATTTCCCACAACTTCTTCTTCTTCTTCTGCGTTCGATGTTGAATTTTGAATTTACCACAACAATAACAGTAATAATAACAACAACATGTTTAAAAATGATTGTCCTTATTTACAAAACTAGGAGATCTCTGAAAGAGTCGCATACCAAGTTGTAATGTCAGAAAGCTTTGTATAATATGTCTCTAGACAACTTCTCACAACACGGAACAGTTTAAGAAACCGTTTCTCATAACAAGGCCTACAACTTTGCTACAGCCATTTACTGCACTGGTTAGGACGGATCTTTTAAGCACAAAGAAAGATTTGTCCAGGTTCTGCGTGCTATATTCAGATCTCAATAAGCTTGACACACCGTCACGCAACACCATCCCCCAAAACAAGCAATACTTTAACGAAATAGCTTTCTCTCACACAGCAAAGCCAAGATTTTCACCCCATATCTATCTTTATTTTCCAAGCTAGAAGAGCTCACAAAGGGGTGCAACCGGTACAACCACACTACCTTCCTCCGACGAAGAAGAGTGAGATCCATGTGACGTGTTTCCCCCCTCTGTCTTACCTTTAGCACAGAGAGAGGGAAGTAATCTCCCTTTGCTCTGTTATTGATTTCAGGTTTGGGGAGGTATTAAGAAAGTAGTTCGTACCTAAGACAGCTGCGCTCAACCCGCATGAGGAGGGATTTACTCAAGTCTGAGTTTAGTGAGACAAACGATTTTGTTTTGGTGGAATGGGCGAGTGGGTTATTTTCGTAGCAGGTCTGAGAGCACGGGGAAGGTGGAGACTGAGTTGTTGGGTCAGCCAGTGCATAACTAGCTACTTCTTGTTGTTTTGGTTTTCTTGTTGTTGTTGTCGCTGCTGCTGCTACTTTTTCTTCTGATGCTGCTGCTGCTGCTGCTGCTGTTGTTGTTGTTGTTGTTGTTGTTGTTGGTTCGTTCGTTCGTTCGTTCGTTCGTTCGTTCGTTCGTTCGGGTTTTTTCCGTTGTCTTCGGTTCTGCTTCCTCTTACCGTTTCCTTCATGTTATGTCCCTTCATCCCTTTTAAACATCAATTTGTTTTATCTGTACCATTGATTCGTCGTTCTTTTCAATCTTTTCTTTGGGAAATGATCTTGTAGGTCTCCCCTTTTTTTCTGCGTATTTTGTTTCTTCTTTTTCAATTTACTTTCTTCATTGTTATTTCTTAAGCTTCTCCCTTCTTCTTCTTCGTTTCATTATCAGTGCTGGTACGTCTCAGTCTCTATTAGTTTCATTGCTCTCCGCTAGCTGCCATGTCTTTGCCCAGGTCATATAACGTTTGGCCGGCCTCACCCATAACCTAAAGTCTGATTGGCATTAACCCACACCGGTGCAAGGCACGTTGTAAATAGTAACTCGTGATTTGGTCGCAGTGAAAGTATTGGATGGATTGGATTGGATTGGATAAGATTTACAGTCCAGTGAGGTTACCCTCATGGAAATTCGGGCTGCTTTCTCCCCGGGGAAAGCGAGCTGCCATACATACGGCGCTACCCATATTTTTTTTTTCCTGCATGCGTGTATTCATGTTTCCTGAGACTTAATGCCGTGTGAGATGGAATTTTTTTTTTTTACTTTATTCCAAGTCCCACGGGTATTTGATGGACATTTTTATCTATGCCTATACAATTTTGCCAGGAAAGACCCTTTTGTCAATCGTGGGATCTGTAACGTGCACACCCCAATGTAGTGTACACGAAGGGACCTCGGTTTTTCGTCTCATCCGAAAGACTAGCACTTGAACCCACCACCTAGGTTAGGAAAGGGGGGAGAAAATTGCGGCCTGACCCAGGCCTGAACACGCAACCTCTCGCTTCCGAGCGCAAGTGCGTTACCACTCGGCCACCGGCGTATGTTGTGTAAAGGGCATTGTTCAGGTCATGACGATTGGCATTTTGGAGACTAAAGCTAAGACATTGAGGCAGAGGTAACAAGGATACTATTGATCTGGTCGTGTGGGATGAGTTTCTGGCGAATTGGACTAATTTTGAGAATTTGGGGAATCTTATGTACCGTCATTTAGACGCACATGGTTCGATTTGCTGGAAAAGGAACCACAAGAATGCTATTTGATTAAATCAAAGTTAGTGAATGAGCATCCAGGTGCTGCTTCTCTCCTGTGCTGGAAGTTTAAAAATAGTGCTGAGCTGGTTTACGTCAGTTGCGCCAACGATTTGATTGTGCTCGTTCCGGCAAGGTCTCAGAAACACTTCTACCAATGAGCTTCAAGCTGTGAACTCATTTTACAATAGAGCAAGGTCCTGGATTTGTTTACGATAGCTCCGGCAGCGACCACGAGAACTGCCTTCTACAATTTGGTCGAACTGTGAATTGGTTATGCTTGTTCCGACAAGGTCCACAAGAATCGCCTTCTCCGATTCGATGCAACTGTGAACTGATTATGCGCGTTCCGGTCAGGTGCACGACATCCGCCTTCTCCAATCAGTACCAGCTATGAATCGATTATGCTTGTTCCGGCAATACCTTACGAAGACAATCCTCTCTCAGTCAGGTCAAGCAGCGAACTGATGATGCTTGTTCCGCAAGGGCCACGGCAACAGGCGTAACCAATCAGATAAAGCCATTGATTTGCTTATGCTTGTTTGTAAGATCAGATTATTGTAAAGTACGCGCTCTAGATATAGACAACGTAAAATGAGAGCTGTGCGGAACCAGTGTCCTTGCATCTAAGAGAATAAGAAGCATTGGAATGAACGAGAGCCATTCATGCTGTTATAATGCGTTTTTCCCCAAAGACATTACAGTGTTCTAGATGATCGAACGTGTAGCAAAGACCTATACGTGCACGTGTAGATATTGGGTCACCCGTGTCTCACTTTTTTCTCAAATGTTCCAAATGCATACGTTGTTTTGCTCCCACCAAGACTGCAGATCTTGGCAAACGCGTGACGTAAAAACTAGATTTGATGACGTTACCCGTACACGTTCTCGCACAGGTGCTGAAAAGTTACACATCTAGATCTTTCTATTAGCCTTAAGACAACCTACGGTGCCAGCCAAAATGTTCTACCACCAAACTGTGAGCAGCACAAAGTCTGATAGGGAAAATTGCTAGGACACACTTTTTGTTTCAGAAATATTTGCCAGACTTCGACTGAGTGTCAGTTTACAAAGCAAAACACAAGTTCATCTGCTTATACTCTAGCGTGCAAGTAATACATATCTCAGTCTCTTTAGAGAGAGAGAGACAGAGAGAGAGAGAGAGAGAGAGAGAGAGAGAGAGAGAGAGAGAGAGAGAGAGAGAGAGAGGTGGGGGATAAATGTGAAGAAACCGTGAATACAAAATGTTAAGTTTATATCTACGTTACATTTTGCACGTCTGTAGATGCCATTTACATGAGTAAAGTTAAAGAGCACTGTTCGTATACTCCAGCTACTTATCCTTAATCGCATGTGCCGATCTGTTCAATCCACCTGCCAGAAAATCGGAATAAAAGATTTAAGAAATTCCACAGATTACAACTGAGGAAATAGAATCCCTATTAATCCACGTATCGCCGTATGACATGAAATCCCCATCATCTCCGTTTTTACGGTATCTCGGTCAAACAGAACCAAATTGCAAGTAGCAGGTTGTTCTCATTATTTCTACACTATCTGGACAGGCCTCCTTAAAAGTCTACACACGGCACAGTCTCTTATTATCAGACCGGACCAAGTCAGTACAGGGAACCTCCCTTCTAAGCTCCCTTTTTCCTCCATTCAAGACTCCCCCCCCCCCCCCTCCCCATTCAGACTCTGCTTTTTTCAAGTTTACTGTCCATCACCTCTGTACATTTCTTCACGTTGAAGACACCATCCCTTTCATACAAGAGGGGTTCCACTGTATCGCCGAAAGGCCCGGTGTAACACGAAATTTTTACTCCACGAAAAAATTACTCCGGAGTAAAAATTTCGTACGAAATTCTTACTCCGAGTAAATGTTTCGTACGAAAAAAGAACTCCCCAAGGCACGAATAAATTACTCCCTCCACGAAATTTTACTCCCCATTTTGTTTACTTCCAGTAAAAATCTCGTACGCGAAAATGGGATGCGGGCGAAGGGATAATGCCAATATGTGATCTCTCGCAAACGAATGTCGCGCTACCCTCCCTCCACCACTTCCACCACCAAGACTTAACAGGGGACAAGGTAGTATAAATTTCGTACACCTGGCATGGGAAGTTAAATTGCTCGTGTTGGGGTGAAGTAATTTATTGGTTTTTTATTCGTCAGGGGAGTAACATTTGTGTACGGAATGTTAACTCGGAACTCACCTGGCGTGGGGAGTATTTTTCTCGTGTAATGGGGGAGTGCTTTTTTCGTAAAGGGAGTAACATTTTCGTACGAAATGTTTACTCCGGAGTAAAAATCTCGTGGGAGTAATTTTCTCGTGTTACACCGGGTCTCTGCATAGTCAGAATCATGGTGCAAATCCAATTTGTCTCGTAGAGGGTAAACACGAGAGTTCTTCTGATCACATACATCAAAGAGGAATCGGCTTAGGAGAGTCCCTTGCTTCCAGACTGGGAATGGCCATCTCACGGCCACTTTTTTTTCTTCAAAGTTTTCTCTGCCCGGTGTCCTGGGCCATGTTATTCCTCCTGTGGCCGGGTTAGTATCGGCTGACATGGTTTGTCATGGATATATAACACGTGCAGCACAAATTCTACGTAGTCTAGTATGCCTGCAGCCTCGGGTCAGAGACTGTCCAATACAACGGATTGTACACGCAGTAATTTTATTTAAACAAAAAAGGACATATCAGGTTAGATTTTCCTTTTTCAATATTTCGGCAAACTGCCTTCTTCTGGATGTTATTACGAAAGTACGGAATCACCATAGTTAATGTAAGATACTATCATTTTCATCCTTGCGTAACCCGGAATTAAAAGGACATTTCTTCCCATGTGAACTCTCGTCTCCAGGCTTTCATGTGTCATTACAGCACCATTCCGCTTAAACACGTACCAACATTCTACAGCTCAGCTGATTTCCATGCTAAATTGCTTGCCTTAATTTCGCAAAAGAACACAAATGCTGATGTGACGTGAAGTTGCACATTTTTGAACTTTAGCAGGGATCGAAGTAAGACAGTTCAAATTCGGGCAAATGTCAGCGTGGCACCAGATCCTCTGAGAGTTTGTGTGTGTAATTGCATTTTTTTTTTTTTTTTTTTGGGGGGGGGGGGGGAAGTGTGTGTGTTGTTGGCATTAGATTATCTCCGGGGTATTCGTAGAAGGGGGTTCACAGTAGACAGGAACACCGGTAGTCGACATCTGCCAGGATCGTGACTCGACGGTGGTCAAGCCAATCTTTGGGCAAACTACTCCCCTCAGTGTAAAGATCATGGTGGGATGCGAGTTGGTGATGAGCTCTGCGTGCATAGAGGCCAGGAATCGGATTTGTATTTACAGATACACTGAGTCGGACCTGTCTTTGCGACCACTTCTCGAAAGCGACCATGGCCTGTGACTGTTGCTGTCAACTTGGGATCTTTATCGTGCGCATGCGTGCAAACACGGGGGAGTTTGGACAACCGAGGAAAGTCTGCACAAAGTTGAATCTGGGAAGTAAATTCCTTGCCAAACGTGGGGTTCGCACCCACGCCGATATCATCAACTGTTTTTTTTTTTAAGCCAGCGCCGCTAGTAACTGAGCCTATTTCCCCACCCCTTGTTTAATATAGTTAGTAATAATAGAGAATACTCAACATTGTGTTTGTAATTGTGTCTACAGGAGGGAGGTATCTTTAAGATGGACAGCGGGGCGAGTACGAGGGCTGGTCACGTTATAGTGATGAGTCCAGCATGCACGCAGCAGAGGGCAAGAGCGGGATGAGAGTTTATTAATGGCGATAGGGTGCACGTGCCGTTAGGGATTAATTGCACAGCGCTTGTTTACACGGGATGGACACCGGTGAATTTTCCATCCTGCAGGCACAGTACAGGCCGCTTGGGTGCTGGTGGGGTGATTCCTGTGATTTACTGTTTTATCGAAATTTAATGGCCGTGAGAAGATGGAGGTGTGGAAGAGGGAGGGGGTGGCTGGGAAAGGAGCTACGCGCAAGAGTTGAGTAAATGCCCAGATTGTTGCGCGTATATTCAACAGTTGCGCGTAACTCCATCCACACCCCTCCATGGAGTATATGCTAAATGCGCGGAATATGGATCAGGCTATGTAAATATCTAACAGTTGCTCTTATTGAGGACTTTTTGTTTAACTTATCAATCTACGTTCATTTTGGTATTTTCCTGTAGGTTGGTAACGGTTTTCTGTAACAGAATTTAAAAATAATTGTGCAATGTTTTGTAATTTAAAAAAAAGATGGTGGGTTGGGGGTGGGGAGGGGATGGGGGCAAGGAGGATGCAGGAGAGACAATACGTTGCCCTGACCAAATAATTTACATGTTGAAGCTATTCATGAATTTTGATAAGCCGAAAATTGCGTCCCAAAAACACGAAGGCCATGCCTACACAATAAGGTTTGAGTCGCAATAGACGAACCCCGGAAATAACTCTGCCGGGTTTATGTGAGTTGTGATTACTCTTGTTTTTAGTGAGGCAATCTTTCAGGCTACACTTGCTCCTTGTCCATGTGTTTATGACACACCCCGCGCTAGTGACTGGCCTATGATGTGAC
>NW_027127420.1:50512-73012 GCF_037325665.1 Littorina saxatilis
TTTATTGGTTTTGCTTATCAGGACATCAAAGGTATGATTGTCTTGTTTCCACTCCTAACAACCCCTTCAATTTGATCTTCTGGTCAAACCCTTTAACAGAGTTTTACTATTCCCTAGCCGAATTTCAAGTACTTGCACTCGTCTGCGCACCGATAATGGGGTACAGGTGTACTAACGATTACATCTGCGACGAGTGAAGGGTGCGAGATGGACGCAATTACCTGTAGTTAGTACCCCTAAGTACTCTCGTTCGAGCTGGGCGGTTATTGTCAGGATAGCTCATGGGGTGACGACTGAAAGAGGGTACGATTAGTACAACAGAGCCGCACTGGAGGGGGGAGGGGGGGTGAGGATGGGTCAGTATAAGAGAGAGAGAGAGGGGGGGGGGGGGTCCTGAGGTAATGAGGACAAAGAATCAGATGTCATTACATTCAGTAAAGTAATACCTGAATGTTATAACGAGAGCGGAGAGCGAGGTTTGTTTCCCGATGTGTTTTGTCTGTGTTTCTGTCTGTGTGTGAAAAGCATTTACCAAAAGCTACTGATCGGATTGTTATGAAGATTGGTACAGACATTTCGGAGAGCATTTGATTGAAACATTTGTTCGCCGATCTTGATAGGGCTATTTGAAGACGTCATATTTGCCAGTTTGCAAAATTTGAGGCGGCACTCTCACGGCTACAGTTTGTCATCAGTTTACGTTGTCGTTTTCTGTTACATAATATTTGACTTAGTGCAGACTAAGGGATTGCATTTCAGCTTGACATCTTAAAAACTCATGTTCACTCACAATTGGCCGATTGTGTCGACCGCAATAATTTACAAAATATATACACTCGTGTAGAAGGTGTTCTTCAGTTATTACATGGGTGATATCTCTCTTGTATTAATTAAGGAATGACTTGTTTCAACAGCATGCACATAGAGGACTTCTAGGAGAGACACATGACACGACAAACGATAGCATGCACGCAGCCACGAACACACACATTAACAGACCAACCGACAGACAGCAGATCGACCGACAGACAGACCGACCGACAGACAGACAGACACGCACACACACACACACACACACACACACACACACACAAACACACCCACACACCCACACATACACACGCACACGCACGCACGCACACACACGTACACAGACACACACACACACATACACACACACACACACACACACACACACACACACACACACACACACACACACACACACACACATACATACATACACAAGAAGAAGCAGCACACGCAGTTTTAGAAGATCCAGGATTTGCTGATTCCAAGGAAAAGGAATAATACCAAATGAAATGGAATTAAACATAAATGATAAATTAAAAAAAGTGACGAGATGGCTGCAGTCCGTTTCTGGTCATCAGTGGAGCAGAAAAACCCATCGGTTTTGAAAACCAGCTATTGTTGCTACGGCAAACCGGATAATTAACTGTCTTTTAATGATCACTCCTAATCCCTGGACAAAAGCAGCCATCTTCAGACTGAATCTTCAGATTTAAACAAGCTTGGCGTACCTTTTCTCCACATAATTTCCTTTAAAGCTGTACATTTTTTCAGCCATTTACACTTATTCCCAGTTGCAAAGCTAGAAGATTTATGTAAGAACTACACTCCAGCCTGAAATCTCAGAAAGCTTTGCACGTCATTTTCCACAGGAAAGAACGTTTTCAAAAATGGAATTTCCCTAACAAAGACTATATGATCCAGCCAGACAAAAATGTCCTTATTTACAAACAAAAGAGTTTTCTTAAATCTGCGCATGTGGATTTTAGATCCAAATAAGCTTAAGCGGCAAATACTTTCTCAACATACAAAGAACATCTTTCATAGACGGTTGGTATTGTTTCCGTTATTTGGTGCTTTTTTTTGACAAGGCTAACTAACTTAGTGTTACATCCTGGCAGAACCACCTCTATTTACAAAGCTAGGTAGTTTCTCAATGTTGTGCGTGCCCGCCTCAAATCTCCATAGGCTTGGCATACACTTTCTCCGCACATTTTCTCAAAACAAAGAACTGTTTCTCACGAAGAAAAAAAATAAAACAAAACAAAACTCAGCATGTTACAGACATTTCGATTTATCTTATTTACAAATCTAGTACATTTCTCAAGAGTAGCGTGCCAGCTTCAGATCTTAGTAAGCTTGGCATACAGATTCTACCCGCAAAAGTGCATCTTAGTAAACTTGGCATACAGATTCTACCCGCAAAAGTGCATCTTAGTAAACTTGGCATACAGATTCTGCCCACAAAAGTGCATCGTGTTAAGCTCGGCATGCAGAGTCTACCCACACAGCTTAGTAAAGTTTGCATACCGATTCTGCCCACAAAAATGCATCTTGGTAAGTTTGGCATGCAGATTTTGCCAACAGAAGTGCATCTTAATAAGCTTGGCATGCAGATTCTGCCAACAAAAGTGCATCTTGGTAAGCTTGGTATGCAGGTTCTGCCCACAAAAATGCATCTTGGTAATCTTGGCATGCAGATTCTGCCCACAAAAGTGCATCTTGGTAAGCTTGGCATGCAGATTCTGCCAACAAAAGTGCATCTTAGTAAACTTGGCATACAGATTCTGCCAACAAAAGTGCATCTTATTAAGCTCGGCATGCAGAGTCTACCCACACAGCTGAGTAAACTTTGCATACCGATTCTGCCCACAAAAATGCATCTTGGTAAGTTTGGCATGCAGATTTTGCCAACAGAAGTGCATCTTAATAAGCTTGGCATGCAGATTCTGCCAACAAAAGTGCATCTTGGTAAGCTTGGTATGCAGGTTCTGCCCACAAAAGTGCATCTTAGTAAACTTGGCATACAGATTCTACCCGCAAAAGTGCATCTTAGTAAACTTGGCATACAGATTCTGCCCACAAAAGTGCATCGTGTTAAGCTCGGCATGCAGAGTCTACCCACACAGCTTAGTAAAGTTTGCATACCGATTCTGCCCACAAAAATGCATCTTGGTAAGTTTGGCATGCAGATTTTGCCAACAGAAGTGCATCTTAATAAGCTTGGCATGCAGATTCTGCCAACAAAAGTGCATCTTGGTAAGCTTGGTATGCAGGTTCTGCCCACAAAAATGCATCTTGGTAATCTTGGCATGCAGATTCTGCCCACAAAAGTGCATCTTGGTAAGCTTGGCATGCAGATTCTGCCAACAAAAGTGCATCTTAGTAAACTTGGCATACATATTCTGCCAACAAAAGTGCATCTTATTAAGCTCGGCATGCAGAGTCTACCCACACAGCTTAGTAAACTTTGCATTCCGATTCTGCCCACAAAAGTGCATCTTAGTAAGCTTGGCATGCAGATTCTGCCAACAAAAGTGCATCTTGGTAAGCTTGGTATGCAGATTCTGCCCACAAAAATGCATCTTGGTAATCTTGGCATGCAGATTCTGCCCACAAAAGTGCATCTTGGTAAGCTTGGCATGCAGATTCTGCCCACAAAAGTGCATCTTGGTAAGCTTGGCATGCAGATTCTGCCAACAAAAGTGCATCTTGGTAAGCTTGGCATGCAGATTCTGCCCACAAAAGTGCATCTTATTAAGCTCGGCATGCAGAGTCTACCCACAAAAGTGCATCTTGGTAAGCTTGGCATGCAGATTCTGCCAACAAAAGTGCATCTTGGTAAGCTTGGCATGCAGAGTCTACCCACACATCTTAGTAAACTTTGTATACCGATTCTGCCCACAAAATGGCATCTTGGTAAGCTTGACATACAAATTCTACCTGCACAAGTGCATGTTCTCCTTACTTCTACATCATGTTCGTGAAGTGGACTCTTCAGTCTCTGCGATGAAGGTGGGAATGCGCTGTAGGTCCTCGAAATTGCTGTAGAGCTGTTTGGCCTGTTGGGCGAAAGATGGTTTTTCTCAGTCAACTTTATGCAGACTCTCTTCGTTGTTCGAAAACCCCCGTGTGCACACATGGATGATGCGCACAAAAATATCCCCCAAGCTCACAGCGAAAGTTTCAGGGCTTAGAAAACAAGAAGACACGCATGCATCATCTCTCGTATCTCATCATCATGATCATATCTTAACACTTTGACGAGACACGCCTGATGCTGGCGTGTGGAAGAAGACAGCCGCAGTGGACCTGTTCGAGTCAAAGTATCACATTATATCATCAGCGAATGACCAATACCTGTCCCAATATAGGCCAGCTGGTCCGAGAGGACGTAGACCAGATGGTCAGTCAGTGAGCCAGTGGGGTGGGGTCTGACCGGCTCTTCTTTATGAACGTGTTTCTTAAGAAAGACCAAATGTCCGAGTGTTGTGAATGTAATTATGTCTTGTATGTTAGCCATTTACATCAGAAATGTCTCTTTATTAAGAATAAATATAAAGTGTGTGTGGTAGTAGTAAGTACCGTGAAATGAAAGTTTTACGCCCTCACGGCAAAGCCATTAGGGGCATGTTACACGGGAAAACCCGGCTTTGTATGAAAATAAAAAATAAAAATGCGGGGGAGGGGGGGGGGGGATGTAGACAGCTGGCTGCCGGCTGCTAGAGGAGACCTGAAATGGGCTTGGGACCTGGTTGGGTCGTCTTGGGTCAGTGCTGAAATGGTTACTTTTTTGGCTGTTGGCCGAACGGACACCCGGGCTTCATATTTTTGCATGCATGTATTCGTGTTTCCAAGGCCTGAGGCTTTCGCTGTGACCCTGGGATCTTTATCGTGCGCATGCGTGCACACGGGGATATTCGGACACCGAGGAGAGTCTGCACAAAGTTGACTCTGGGACACACATCCCGCGCCGAACTTGGGGGTTGAACCCACGCGGATAGTAACAACCGGTTTTAAAGCCAGCGCCTCTACCGACTGGGCAAACTCCCCCCCCACCCCCCAATTTGTTGGGGTCAAGAAGTTCCATGGAGGGCGGGGGGTATGGAGTAACACATAGTGTTTTGCTCAGAACATTCCCACCCATGCAGAGCCGCGCTATGGGTACGCATTACCGTGAAGCTGGCAGTCAGTGCTACCAAATGTCGTCTGTGTCTACCACTCGGTGGTGACTTAATGTGGGTCTATGTAAGCAGATGCCAGCGCAAGCAATCTGATGCAGAGTCAGGAGGCGGTTTGGTACAAGAGAACCTTAGAGGCCACAGCCTCGGCCGTCTAAGGGATCTGTGTGTCTGGAGGCACATTTGGTTTCTGAGGTTCAAGCGGAGCTGTTGCCTCTGCTCCCAAGTTCCCGTGTCTGGAGGCGTTTTTGGTATGGTAGCAAACCTGTAGGTTGGGGCCTCTACCTTTCAGGATGCCAGGACTACAAAATGTGTGTCTTGGGACACATTTAGCTTAGGATTCCAGAAGTGGATCTGTGCTGTGCTGGGTCTGCTGCAAGCACACTAGAACCAGCTCGCAACAGTTGAGGTGAACAAATTGGTGACCAAGACCATCATCGGTTTCTCTCCGAGTGATGGGTGTGGGCGGAGAAAGTCTCCCAGACTGAGAGCATTCTCCCTTCTGTAGCGGATGAGACTAGACATCTCTTCCTTCAAACACGTGTGTGAGGTGTCCAGTCTTGCCACACTGACAGACTACCTCTCTTTTTAGCTTGGCTAGCAGCAGTTTGGCTTCCTGGCAGGAGAGCCGAATGTCTGTCACTGGCATGGTTGACATAGCCGCTGCTTTTGCTGCTCTGTCCGCCATTTCATTTCCCCGGATTCCTGTGTGGGATGGCAGCCACATGAGGGAAAAGTCTGTTCCTTTTGTCATAATTTGGTGGGCTAAGAAATGAATTTCAGTTTGCATCTCTCCTCTGTTCTTGGTGCCATGTGCAAGTGCTTGCAACGAGGATTTTGAGTCCGTAAGGATGACCACCCCCAGGGGTGGGGTTGGCAGATCGTTTATCAGTGTGCAGGCCATGTAGATAGCAAATAACTCTGCAGAGAAGATGCTGATCCCCTTGTTTAGCTTGTATTTTCGTGTTATATCAAGTCCAGGAATCGACAAGGCACACCCAGCCTCCCCTGACTGCAGGATCGAACCATCTGTGAAGACCTGTAGGTGGCTTTTAAATCGTTGATCGATCTTTTCTTTTGCAACTGTGGCTAGCAGCAATGGGTCTTCTGCCTTTTTGAGGCCGTCTCCATAGTCTATGATCAGATTTGGGGCTTCAAGCAGCCATGGAGGGTAAGGAAGAGTGACCAGCTTTTCCTTGGACAGGCCACTCTGTTCCCATATGCCCTTCACATGGTTGTATATTGGGAGCACTGTTTGGTATGTATGAGTCTTGGACTCAAGAGCTTTGTATTGCATGTGGTCGGTATCTCCCATGTCTGGGGTAAATACTTCCACTGCCGTGTTTGGGACACAGTGTATTCTGACAGCCAGCTGTGCACATCTGAGGTGGCATTCCTCTTTCAGTGGCAGCCATCCCACTTCCTGGTAAAGTAGGGTGGAGACTGCCGATCTGGGGACCCCCAGCGCCACTTTGAGAGCGGCTCTTTCTACTCTTTCAAGCTTTACCCACTGACTGTCAGGAGCTGCAAAGAAAGCCTCTTGGCCATAGCTGAGGCGCGACCGAACAAGGGCACGGACAAGATGGATCAATGGTTTTCCGGCTGCCCACGACTCTCTGCTCAGAACCTTTATCAGGTTTAGAGAGCGTTGAGCTTTTCTCACAAGTGAGTCTATGTGTGGGCCCCAACTGAGAGAGCTTGTGAATGTCACTCCCAAGAACTTGGTTTTATCTGCTGGCACCAGCTGCACCCCATTTATGGTGATGGAACATGTCCTTTTGACAAGCTGCACTCCTGTGAAAGCCATGAACACGGTTTTTTCGGTAGATAGCTCAAAGCCATTCGTCTGCATGTAGTCAGCGATTTGGTCGACTTTTTCTTGGTAGTAAGTACCGTTACAAGTGCATTTTATATATTTTATGAATCGTTTTCCTTGTGTGACAAATGTTGAAGGATGATTTAAAATACATTGTGTGTGGACGGATGCATGTTCATTGATTAAACACCCCACAATGATGTGCTTCGCAAACTTATAAAAAAAAAAGACGAAATGAATGATTTTACTGCGTAGACCCGTCCTTATTTTCTATGATAGGTGATACCTAACAGTGGTGCGTATGAGTTCACGATCACACTGGCACGCATTCTATCCATGATTGTGTTTTCTTTATAAAAGCTCTGCCACAAAATGTTTTCTCACCACAAGGCCTAGAAAGTGTCACGGCCATGAATAGGACTATCCTTATTTACAAAGCTTTGAGATTGTTGAAAGAGTCGCATGCCAAGTTTAAATCTCAATAAGCTTGGCATACAGCCTGTTCACGCCATTTTTCCTAACACGGATTATATGACACAGCCACGTACAAAGAATGGGGATCTCCGGAAGCAGTGCATTAATTAAGGTTTCAAATATGAATAAGCGTAACTGGGATGTAGTTTAAAAATGATTGTCCTTATTTACAAAACTACCGGCACGGTTGGCCTAGTGGTAAGGCGTCCGCCCCGTGATCGGGAGGTCGTGGGTTCGAACCCCGGCCGGGTCATACCTAAGACTTTAAAATTGGCAATCTAGTGGCTGCTCCGCCTGGCGTCTGGCATTATGGGGTTAGTGCTAGGACTGGTTGGTCCGGTGTCAGAATAATGTGACTGGGTGAGACATGAAGCCTGTGCTGCGACTTCTGTCTTGTGTGTGGCGCACGTTATATGTCAAAGCAGCACCGCCCTAATATGCCCCTTCGTGGTCGGCTGGGCGTTAAGCACACAAACAAACTTAAAAAAATTACAAAACTAGGAGATCTCTGAAAGAGTCGCATACCAAGTTGTAATGTAATGTTGTAATGTCAGTAAGCTTTGTATAATATGTCTCCACACAATTTCTCACAACACAGAACAGTTTAAGAAACCGTTTCTCATAACAAGGCCTACAACTTTGCTACAGCCATTTACTGCACTGGTTAAGACGGATCTTTTAAGCACAAAGAAAGATTTGTCCAGGTTCTGCGTGCTATATTCAGATCTCAATAAGCTTGACATACCGTCACGCAACACCATCCCCCAAAACAAGCAATACTTTAACGAAATAACTTTCTCACACACAGCAAAGCCAAGATTTTCATCCCATATCTATCTTTATTTTCCAAGCTAGAAGAGCTCACAAAGGGGTGCAACCGGTACAACCACACTACCTTCCTCCGACGAAGAAGAGTGAGATCCATGTGACGTGTTTCCCCCCTCTGTCTTACCTTTGGCACAGAGAGAGGGAAATAATCTCCCTTTGCTCTGTTATTGATTTCAGGTTTGTGGAGGGGGCAGGTATAAAGAAAGTAGTTCGTACCTAAGACAGCTGCGCTCAACCCGCATGAAGAGGGATTTACTCAAGTCTGAGTTTAGTGAGACAAACGATTTTGTTTTGGTGGAATGGGGGAGTGGGTTATTTTCGTAGCAGGTCTAAGAGCACGGAAAAGGAGGAGAATTAGTATGAGTACTGAGTTGTTGGGTCAGCCAGTGCGTAACTACTTCTTGTTTTGGTTTTCTTGTTGTTGTTGCTGTTCTTGTTGTTGTTGTTGTTGCTGCTGCTGCTTCTTCTGCTGTTGCTGCTGCTGTTGTTGTTGTTCTTTCGTATGTTCGTTCGTTCGCTCTTCGTTCGCTTCTTTTGTTTTCGTCTTTGGTTCTGTTTCCTCTCACCGTTTCCTTCATGTTATGTTCGATCCCTTCATCCCTTTTAAACATCAATTTGTTTTATCTGTACCATTGATTCGTCGTTCTTTTCAATCTTTTCTTTGGGAAATGATCTTGTAGGTCTCCCCTTTTTTTCTGCGTATTTTGTTTCTTCTTTTTCAATTTACTTTCTTCATTGTTATTTCTTATGCTTCTCCTTTCTTCTTCTTCGTTTCATTATCAGTGCTGGTACGTCTCAGTCTCTATTAGTTTCATTGCTCTCCGCTAGCTGCCATGTCTTTGCCCAGGTCATATAACGTTTGGCCGGCCTCACCCATAACCTAAAGTCTGATTGGCATTAACCCACACCGGTGCAAGGCACGTTGTAAATAGTAACTCGTGATTTGGTCGCAGTGAAAGTATTGGCGTATGTTAAACTTGTGTAAAGGGCATTGTTCAGGTCATGACGATTGGCATTTTGGAGACTAAAGCTAAGACATTAAGGGAGAGGTAACAAGGATACTATTGATCTGGTCGTGTGGGATGAGTTTCTGGCGAATTGGACTAATTTTGAGAATTTGGGGAATCTTATGTACCGTCATTTAGACGCACATGGTTCGATTTGCTGGAAAAGGAACCACAAGAATGCTATTTGATTAAATCAAAGTTAGTGAATGAGCATCCAGGTGCTGCTTCTCTCCTGTGCTGGAAGTTTAAAAATAGTGCTGAGCTGGTTTACGTCAGTTGCGCCAACGATTTGATTGTGCTCGTTCCGGCAAGGTCTCAGAAACACTTCTACCAATGAGCTTCAAGCTGTGAACTCATTTTACAATAGAATAAGGTCCTGGATTTGTTTACGATAGCTCCGGCAGCGACCACGAGAACTGCCTTCTACAATTTGGTCGAACTGCGAATTGGTTATGCTTGTTCCGACAAGGTCCACAAGAATCGCCTTCTGCGATTCGATGCAACTGTGAACTGATTATGCGCGTTCCGGTCAGGTGCACGACATCCGCCTTCTCCAATCAGTACCAGCTATGAATCGATTATGCTTGTTCCGGCAATACCTTACACAGACAATCCTCTCTCAGTCAGGTCAAGCAGCGAACTGATGATGCTTGTTCCGCAAGGGCCACGGCAACAGGCGTAACCAATCAGATAAAGCCATTGATTTGCTTATGCTTGTTTGTAAGATCAGATTATTGTAAAGTACGCGCTCTAGATATAGACAACGTAAAATGAGAGCTGTGCGGAACCAGTGTCCTTGCATCTAAGAGAATAAGAAGCATTGGAATGAACGAGAGCCATTCATGCTGTTATAATGCGTTTTTCCCCAAAGACATTACAGTGTTCTAGATGATCGAACGTGTAGCAAAGACCTATACGTGCACGTGTAGATATTGGGTCACCCGTGTCTCACTTTTTTCTCAAATGTTCCAAATGCATACGTTGTTTTGCTCCCACCAAGACTGCAGATCTTGGCAAACGCGTGACGTAAAAACTAGATTTGATGACGTTACCCGTACACGTTCTCGCACAGGTGCTGAAAAGTTACACATCTAGATCTTTCTATTAGCCTTAAGACAACCTACGGTGCCAGCCAAAATGTTCTACCACCAAACTGTGAGCAGCACAAAGTCTGATAGGGAAAATTGCTAGGACACACTTTTTGTTTCAGAAATATTTGCCAGACTTCGACTGAGTGTCAGTTTACAAAGCAAAACACAAGTTCATCTGCTTATACTCTAGCGTGCAAGTAATACATATCTCAGTCTCTTTAGAGAGAGAGAGACAGAGAGAGAGAGAGAGAGAGAGAGAGAGAGAGAGAGAGAGAGGTGGGGGATAAATGTGAAGAAACCGTGAATACAAAATGTTAAGTTTATATCTACGTTATTTACATGAGTAAAGTTAAAGAGCACTGTTCGTATACTCCAGCTACTTATCCTTAATCGCATGTGCCGATCTGTTCAATCCACCTGCCAGAAAATCGGAATAAAAGATTTAAGAAATTCCACAGATTACAACTGAGGAAATAGAATCCCTATTAATCCACGTATCGCCGTATGACATGAAATCCCCATCATCTCCGTTTTTACGGTATCTCGGTCAAACAGAACCAAATTGCAAGTAGCAGGTTGTTCTCATTATTTCTACACTATCTGGACAGGCCTCCTTAAAAGTCTACACACGGCACAGTCTCTTATTATCAGACCGGACCAGGTCAGTACAGGGAACCTCCCTTCTAAGCTCCCTTTTTCCTCCATTCAAGACTCCCCCCCCCCCCTCCCCATTCAGACTCTGCTTTTTTCAAGTTTACTGTCCATCACCTCTGCACATTTCTTCACGTTGAAGACACCATCCCTTTCATACAAGAGGGGTTCCACTGTATCGCCGAAAGGCCCGGTGTAACACGAAACTTTTACTCCACGAAAAATTTACTCCGGAGTAAAGATTTCGTACGAAATTCTTACTCCGAGTAAATGTTTCGTTCGAAAAAAGAATTCCCCAGGGCACAAAAAAATTACTCCCTCCACGAAATTTTACTCCCCATTTTGTTTACTTCCAGTAAAAATCTCGTACGCGAAAATGGGATGCGGGCGAAGGGATAATGCCAATATGTGATCTCTCGCAAACGAATGTCGCGCTACCCTCCCTCCACCACTTCCACCACCAAGACTTAACAGGGGACAAGGTAGTATAAATTTCGTACACCTGGCATGGGAAGTTAAATTGCTCGTGTTGGGGTGAAGTAATTTATTGGTTTTTTATTCGTCAGGGGAGTAACATTTGTGTACGGAATGTTAACTCGGAACTCACCTGGCGTGGGGAGTATTTTTCTCGTGTAATGGGGGAGTGCTTTTTTCGTAAAGGGAGTAACATTTTCGTACGAAATGTTTACTCCGGAGTAAAAATCTCGTGGGAGTAATTTTCTCGTGTTACACCGGGTCTCTGCATAGTCAGAATCATGGTGCAAATCCAATTTGTCTCGTAGAGGGTAAACACGAGAGTTCTTCTGATCACATACATCAAAGAGGAATCGGCTTAGGAGAGTCCCTTGCTTCCAGACTGGGAATGGCCATCTCACGGCCACTTTTTTTTCTTCAAAGTTTTCTCTGCCCGGTGTCCTGGGCCATGTTATTCCTCCTGTGGCCGGGTTAGTATCGGCTGACATGGTTTGTCATGGATATATAACACGTGCAGCACAAATTCTACGTAGTCTAGTATGCCTGCAGCCTCGGGTCAGAGACTGTCCAATACAACGGATTGTACACGCAGTAATTTTATTTAAACAAAAAAAGACATATCAGGTTAGATTTTCCTTTTTCAATATTTCGGCAAACTGCCTTCTTCTGGATGTTATTACGAAAGTACGGAATCACCATAGTTAATGTAAGATACTATCATTTTCATCCTTGCGTAACCCGGAATTAAAAGGACATTTCTTCCCATGTGAACTCTCGTCTCCAGGCTTTCATGTGTCATTACAGCACCATTCCGCTTAAACACGTACCAACATTCTACAGCTCAGCTGATTTCCATGCTAAATTGCTTGCCTTAATTTCGCAAAAGAACACAAATGCTGATGTGACGTGAAGTTGCACATTTTTGAACTTTAGCAGGGATCGAAGTAAGACAGTTCAAATTCGGGCAAATGTCAGCGTGGCACCAGATCCTCTGAGAGTTTGTGTGTGTAATTGCATTTTTTTTTTTTTGGGGGGGGGGGGAAGTGTGTTTGTTGTTGGCATTAGATTATCTCCGGGGTATTCGTAGAAGGGGGTTCACAGTAGACAGGAACACCGGTAGTCGACATCTGCCAGGATCGTGACTCGACGGTGGTCAAGCCAATCTTTGGGCAAACTACTCCCCTCAGTGTAAAGATCATGGTGGGATGCGAGTTGGTGATGAGCTCTGCGTGCATAGAGGCCAGGAATCGGATTTGTATTTACAGATACACTGAGTCGGACCTGTCTTTGCGACCACTTCTCGAAAGCGACCAAGGCCTGTGACCGTTGCTGTCAACTTGGGATCTTTATCGTGCGCATGCGTGCAAACACGGGGGAGTTTCGACAACCGAGGAAAGTCTGCACAAAGTTGAATCTAGGAAGTAAATTCCTTGCCAAACGTGGGGTTCGCACCCACGCCGATATCATCAACTGTTTTTTTTTTTTTTAAAGCCAGCGCCGCTAGTAACTGAGCCTATTTCCCCACCCCTTGCTTAATATAGTTAGTAATAATAGAGAATACTCAACATTGTGTTTGTAATTGTGTCTACAGGAGGGAGGTATCTTTAAGATGGACAGCGGGGCGAGTACGAGGGCTGGTCACGTTATAGTGATGAGTCCAGCATGCACGGAGCAGAGGGCAAGAGCGGGATGAGAGTTTATTAATGGCGATAGGGTGCACGTGCCGTTGGGGATTAATTGCACAGCGCTTGTTTACACGGGATGGACACCGGTGAATTTTCCATCCTGCAGGCACAGTACAGGCCGCTTGGGTGCTGGTGGGGTGATTCCTGTGATTTACTGTTTTATCGAAATTTAATGGCCGTGAGAAGATGGAGGTGGGGGAGAGGGATGGGGTGGCTGGGAAAGGAGCTACGCGCAAGAGCTGAGTAAATGCCCAGATTGTTGCGCGCATATTCAACAGTTGCGCGTAACTCCATCCACACCCCTCCATGGAGTATATGCTAAATGCGCGGAATATGGATCAGGCTATGTAAATATCTAACAGTTGCTCTTATTGAGGACTTTTTGTTTAACTTATCAATCTACGTTCATTTTGGTATTTTCCTGTAGGTTGGTAACGGTTTTCTGTAACAGAATTTAAAAATAATTGTGCAATGTTTTGTAATTTAAAAAAAAGATGGTGGGTTGGGGGTGGGGAGGGGATGGGGGCAAGGAGGATGCAGGAGAGACAATACGTTGCCCTGACCAAATAATTTACATGTTGAAGCTATTCATGAATTTTGATAAGCCGAAAATTGCGTCCCAAAAACACGAAGGCCATGCCTACACAATAAGGTTTGAGTCGCAATAGACGAACCCCGGAAATAACTCTGCCGGGTTTATGTGAGTTGTGATTACTCTTGTTTTTAGTGAGGCAATCTTTCAGGCTACACTTGCTCCTTGTCCATGTGTTTATGACACACCCCGCGCTAGTGACTGGCCTATGATGTGACGTGTGAAAGTTTGACTGGCTAGCAGCTGGCCTATGATGTGACGTGTGAAAGTTTGACTGGCTAGCAGCAAGAGGACTCACTTTTTCACACCCCGCGATAGTGACTGGCCTATGATGTGACCTGTGAAAGTTTGACTGGCTAACAGCAAGAGGACTCACTCTTTCACACCCCGCGCTAGTGACTGGCCTATGATGTGACCTGTGAAAGTTTGACTGGCTAACAGCAAGAGGACTCACTCTTTCACACCCCGCGCTAGTGACTGGCCTATGATGTGACCTGTGAAAGTTTGACTGGCTAACAGCAAGAGGACTCACTCTTTCACACCCCGCGATAGTGACTGGCCTATGATGTGACGTGTGAAAGTTTGACTGGCTAACAGCAAGAGGACTCACTCTTTCACACCCCGCGCTAGTGACTGGCCTATGATGTGACCTGTGAAAGTTTGACTGGCTAACAGCAAGAGGACTCACTCTTTCACACCCCGCGCTAGTGACTGGCCTATGATGTGACCTGTGAAAGTTTGACTGGCTAACAGCAAGAGGACTCACTCTTTCACACCCCGCGATAGTGACTGGCCTATGATGTGACGTGTGAAAGTTTGACTGGCTAGCAGCAAGAGGACTCACTTTTTCACAACCCGCGCTAGTGACTGGCCTATGATGTGACGTGTGAAAGTTTGACTGGCTAACAGCAACAGGACTCACTTTTTCACAACCCGCGCTAGTGACTGGTCTATGATGTGACGTGTGAAAGTTTGACTGGCTAGCAGCAAGAGGACTCACTCTTTCACACCCCGCGCTAGTGACTGGCCTATGATGTGACCTGTGAAAGTTTGACTGGCTAACAGCAAGAGGACTCACTCTTTCACACCCCGCGATAGTGACTGGCCTATGATGTGACGTGTGAAAGTTTGACTGGCTAACAGCAAGAGGACTCACTCTTTCACACCCCGCGCTAGTGACTGGCCTATGATGTGACCTGTGAAAGTTTGACTGGCTAACAGCAAGAGGACTCACTCTTTCACACCCCGCGATAGTGACTGGCCTATGATGTGACGTGTGAAAGTTTGACTGGCTAACAGCAAGAGGACTCACTCTTTCACACCCCGCGCTAGTGACTGGCCTATGATGTGACCTTTGAAAGTTTGACTGGCTAACAGCAAGAGGACTCACTCTTTCACACCCCGCGCTAGTGACTGGCCTATGATGTGACCTGTGAAAATTGACTGGCTAACAGCAAGAGGACTCACTCTTTCACACCCCGCGATAGTGACTGGCCTATGATGTAACGTGTGAAAGTTTGACTGGCTAACAGCAAGAGGACTCACTCTTTCACACCCCGCGCTAGTGACTGGCCTATGATGTGACCTGTGAAAGTTTGACTGGCTAACAGCAAGAGGACTCACTCTTTCACACCCCGCGCTAGTGACTGGCCTATGATGTGACCTGTGAAAGTGTGACTGGCTAACAGCAAGAGGACTCACTCTTTCACACCCCGCGATAGTGACTGGCCTAGGATGTGACGTGTGAAAGTTTGACTGGCTAACAGCAAGAGGACTCACTCTTTCACACCCCGCGCTAGTGACTGGCCTATGATGAGACCTGTGAAAGTTTGACTGGCTAACAGCAAGAGGACTCACTCTTTCACATCCCGCGCTAGTGACTGGCCTATGATGTGACCTGTGAAAGTTTGACTGGCTAACAGCAAGAGGACTCACTCGTTCACACCCCGCGATAGTGACTGGCCTATGATGTGACGTGTGAAAGTTTGACTGGCTAACAGCAACAGGACTCACTTTTTCACACCCCGCGATAGTGACTGGCCTATGATGTGACGTGTGAAAGTTTGACTGGCTAACAGCAAGAGGACTCACTCTTTCACACCCCGCGCTAGTGACTGGCCTATGATGTGACCTGTGAAAGTTTGACTGGCTAACAGCAAGAGGACTCATTCTTTCACACCCCGCGCTAGTGACTGGCCTATGATGTGACCTGTGAAAGTTTGACTGGCTAACAGCAAGAGGACTCACTCTTTCACACCCCGCGATAGTGACTGGCCTATGATGTGACGTGTGAAAGTTTGACCGGCTAACAGCAAGAGGACTCACTCTTTCACACCCCGCGCTAGTGACTGGCCTATGATGTGACCTGTGAAAGTTTGACTGGCTAACAGCAAGAGGACTCACTCTTTCACACCCCGCGATAGTGACTGGCCTATGATGTGACCTGTGAAAGTTTGACTGGCTAACAGCAAGAGGACTCACTCTTTCACACCCCGCGCTAGTGACTGGCCTATGATGTGACCTGTGAAAGTTTGACTGGCTAACAGCAAAAGGACTCACTCTTTCACACCCCGCGATAGTGACTGGCCTATGATGTGACGTGTGAAAGTTTGACTGGCTAACAGCAAGAGGACTCACTCTTTCACACCCCGCGCTAGTGACTGGCCTATGATGTGACCTGTGAAAGTTTGACTGGCTAACAGCAAGAGGACTCACTCTTTCACACCCCGCGCTAGTGACTGGCCTATGATGTGACCTGTGAAAGTTTGACTGGCTAACAGCCAGAGGACTCACTCTTTTACATCCCGCGATAGTGACTGGCCTATGATGTAACGTGTGAAAGTTTGACTGGCTAACAGCAAGAGGACTCACTCTTTCACACCCCGCGCTAGTGACTGGCCTATGATGTGACCTGTGAAAGTTTGACTGGCTAACAGCAAGAGGACTCACTCTTTCACACCCCGCGCTAGTGACTGGCCTATGATGTGACCTGTGAAAGTGTGACTGGCTAACAGCAAGAGGACTCACTCTTTCACACCCCGCGATAGTGACTGGCCTAGGATGTGACGTGTGAAAGTTTGACTGGCTAACAGCAAGAGGACTCACTTTTTCACACCCCGCGCTAGTGACTGGCCTATGATGTGACGTGTGAAAGTTTGACTGGCTAACAGCAACAGGACTCACTTTTTCACACCCCGCGCTAGTGACTGGCCTATGATGTGACCTGTGAAAGTTTGACTGGCTAACAGCAAGAGGACTCACTCTTTCACACCCCGCGATAGTGACTGGCCTATGATGTGACGTGTGAAAGTTTGACTGGCTAACAGCAAGAGGACTCACTCTTTCACACCCCGCGCTAGTGACTGGCCTATGATGTGACCTGTGAAAGTTTGCCTGGCTAGCAGCAAGAGGACTCACTCTTTCACACCCCGCGCTAGTGACTGGCCTATGATGTGACGTGTGAAAGTTTGACTGGCTAGCAGCAAGAGGACTCACTTTTTCACAACCCGCGCTAGTGACTGGCCTATGATGTGACGTGTGAAAGTTTGACTGGCTAGCAGCAAGAGGACTCACTCTTTCACACCCCGCGCTAGTGACTGGCCTATGATGTGACGTGTGAAAGTTTGACTGGCTAGCAGCAAGAGGACTCACTCTTTCACACCCCGCGCTAGTGACTGGCCTATGATGTGACCTGTGAAAGTTTGACTGGCTAACAGCAAGAGGACTCACTCTTTCACACCCCGCGCTAGTGACTGGCCTATGATATGACGTGTGAAAGTTTGACTGGCTAACAGCAAGAGGACTCACTCTTTCACACCCCGCGATAGTGACTGGCCTATGATGTGACGTGTGAAAGTTTGACTGGCTAACAGCAAGTTAGAGGACTCACTCTTTCACACCCCGCGCTAGTGACTGGCCTATGATGTGACCTGTGAAAGTTTGCCTGGCTAACAGCAAGAGGACTCACTCTTTCACACCCCGCGATAGTGACTGGCCTATGATGTGACGTGTGAAAGGTTGACTGGCTAACAGCAAGAGGACTCACTCTTTCACACCCCGCGCTAGTGACTGGCCTATGATGTGACCTGTGAAAGTTTGACTGGCTAACAGCAAGAGGACTCACTCTTTCACACCCCGCGATAGTGACTGGCCTATGATGTGACGTGTGAAAGTTTGACTGGCTAACAGCAAGAGGACTCACTCTTTCACACCCCGCGCTAGTGACTGGCCTATGATGTGACGTGTGAAAGTTTGACTGGCTAACAGCAACAGGACTCACTTTTTCACACCCCGCGCTAGTGACTGGCCTATGATGTGACCTGTGAAAGTTTGACTGGCTAACAGCAAGAGGACTCACTTTTTCACAACCCGCGCTAGTGACTGGCCTATGATGTGACGTGTGAAAGTTTGACTGGCTAGCAGCAAGAGGACTCACTCTTTCACACCCCGCGCTAGTGACTGGCCTATGATGTGACGTGTGAAAGTTTGACTGGCTAACAGCAACAGGACTCACTTTTTCACAACCCGCGCTAGTGACTGGCCTATGATGTGACGTGTGAAAGTTTGACTGGCTAACAGCAAGAGGACTCACTTTTTCACAACCCGCGCTAGTGACTGGCCTATGATGTGACGTGTGAAAGTTTGACTGGCTAACAGCAAGAGGACTCACTTTTTCACAACCCGCGCTAGTGACTGGCCTATGATGTGACGTGTGAAAGTTTGACTGGCTAACAGCAAGAGGACTCACTTTTTCACAACCCGCGCTAGTGACTGGCCTATGATGTGACGTGTGAAAGTTTGACTGGCTAGCAGCAAGAGGACTCACTCTTTCACACCCCACACAAACCCGACACACTTAGTTTCGAACATCGTGTACTCTCGATTTATCAGTGTGGTTTTTTTTTCCCCCACCAACACTCCGGTTTGACAGAATACAAGATTCAACTTTTGTCTGTATCAACCAAATAACGTGGTAATCGTCTCATTGTCCCGGTATTCTTCAAGTCCTCTCTCATTTTGTTGTTTCGTCCTGTTCACCGAGAGTGCGGCAACATGATTACTAGCAGTCAGAAGCCTCGAACACCCACGCGCCTCGGTGCCAGAGCTGTTGATGAAGGCGCGGTCTCAGTTTCTCTCCCAGTCTGCGTCACATGCTTTAATGGACTTGCTTTTTTCAGGATGTTACGCCTCGGATGAAGACCTGTCTAAACAAGGATTGACTTAAGCCTACCCCCCCCCCCCACACACACACACACACACCCCACCCCACCCCTTCCGGCCCAACCCGCAGTTTATTCGTGCCCAAAAGTTCATTAGCACGCCTTTCCTCCCACACCTTTGGCCATTAGGGTCAATGACCAAGTTTGACTTGTTGGGTAGAAAGAAAATGGATACCGTTGGTTTTCGTTCTGTTTCGTTTACCGTTGGGAGGGGCGGGTGAGGGGGGGAGGGGGGCAGACTCCATTGCCAAGAGCTCTGCCTGATTGTGTTGATCATATTGTAAAAGCTACAGAGGATAATAGATAAGCAGTTTGGGAATGACAGCTGCACTTAAACAGAATGTTAACGAAAGTGAGGTGATGCAGCTTGATTGTTCACATGTTAGTTTCGAAAATCAAAGATTCCCGAAGACGACGCTCACGTGAAGGCCTGTACGCGTAGTGTTGGATATAAAACAATGACACTTTCTTGTGTTACGACCCCCCCCCCCCCCCTTTCCACTTTCTCCTTCCCCCAACCCTGGCACACACAAATAGTGCCTCATTTAAAAAAAGATCAAAAGTCACTATTCGATCGTTTCATACGCTATCATGCGTAACTCTGTGAAAACTAAATATAAGATTAATAACGTCCTGATAACGTTCTGCGGAATCCCCCCCAGCCCCACCCTCACAGCTTATTATTTAGTTTTTTTACGATAGTAATCTCCGGTCAGCCATTGACCTTTCTATGCAAAACTAACGTGGTATTGAGTGAAGAGAGTTATAAATATGAACGGTAGAGCGTTGCAATTCCCATTTCGGGTGTATACCTGTCAGCGACATGCGCTAACCGCTATAATCCCAGTGGTAAGCATGTCAAGAACAAATCTCCTTTGCAGCTTTGCCTGGTGAATGCTAGTCTATTGAGATGTTTGTTCAATCTCTCTGTCTCTCTCTCTCTCTCTCTCTCTCTCTCTCTCTCTCTCTCTCTCTCTCTCTCTCTCTCTCTCTCTCTCTCTCTCTCTCTCTCTTCTCTCTCTTCTCTCTGTCTCTCTGTCTCGCATTGGATTTTGTGAATAACTACATGTGTATTTTGTGAATAACGTCATGCATCATCATCATCATTATCATCATCATCATCATCATCATCATCATCATCATCATCATCATCATCATCATCATCATCTTCTTCTTCTTAAACGGCAGCAGCAGCAGCAGCATCCTCATCATCATCATCATCATCATCATCATCATCATATTCATATTCATATTCATCATCGTCATCGTCATCATTACCATCACATGTTTATTTTTCCCCACCTCTTTAATTTTCATTGTTAATTTTTTTTTTATCATTTTATGTCTGTGCGTCCCAGCGACAGATTGTAAGAACAGGCATAGCGTTAAATCTTAATCCCTATAAAATAAAGTCCAATGCAATTCTCTCTCTCTCTCTCTCTCTCTCTCTCTCTCTCTCTCTCTCTCTCTCTCTCTCTCTCTCTCTCTCTCTCTCTCTCTTACATTTCGCCATTGGAATGACGTAAGTTATGAACGCCGATGACATGGATGAATAGGGCACGTGCCGAAAGAAGACGTCAGTGTGCATGTTTCCTGTCAGCTGGCGCATGCGTGCTGACCTGTTGTGACCCCGGGGTTGCTATCTAGATGATGGAATGGCGTTATGAATGATTTGCAGACATGCGCGAACGGGGCAATGGTTGTTACTGTTCGTTTTTTTCCCTTTTTATTTGGGGGGGGGGGGGGGGGGGGGGGGGGGCTAGGGATCCACTTTTCCTGGCACATTAATATTCTCTTTTGACCGACGTCTTCGTTTAAAGGCACACTCCTTACCCTGTAAACAGTTCAGGTCACCATCTCAGATCTGGCCAGGCTGTTGCATGGCATAAGTTTGTTTGTTTGCTTGTTTGTTTGCTTAACGCCCAGCCGACCACGAAGGGCCATATCAGGGCGGTGCTGCTTTGACATATAACGTGCGCCACACACAAGACAGACGTCGCAGCACAGGCTTCGTGTCTCACCCAGTCACATTATTCTGACACCGGACCAACCAGTCCTAGCACTAACCCCATAATGCCAGACGCCAGGCGGAGCATGGCATAAGGAAACACACCATTGTAGGAGGCGCGGATTAGCAGGGTTGTGCGTCACGACAAACGGTATTCTGTCTTGTTGTGACTTCTGCTTGTACTCAAGCCGAACATCCGTCCCCAGGACACCAAGCCTTGTTATAGTAGAAGGCCACGCAGCTAAATCAGGGATCGCGCTAGCTTTTTAAAAAACGCGTAAGTCATACGCAACGAAACGAAAAAAACGCGTCACGGACCAATATTTTTGCGTACTACGAAAACACGTACAGACACAAACAAAACACGCACGAAAGACTTAAAGACACTCCTTACGTACCTAAATACGGCGAGTTTTCCTGTCGAACTCCGCGCACGGCTGTCGAATAACACCCCTGCTGTCTCCAACCTTCGGGCCTTGCGAGTTTGTTTCCCGCTCTAATACGACTAGACACACTTTCCGCCTTTTGGAAGCGCGAGATGGGAGAGCAGCTAATGTATGTTTCATTATCCGACAAGACATTATCTGGTAATACCCTCGTTACGTTCGTTTGCGATACTTCGATGCAAAAAGAAACGGACTTTAGTTTTGACGCGCAGATTTCATGTGTGTCGTCACTTCTCGAGCCCTATAGTCAGTTTCAGGATCGGGTGATCATTAAGTCAGAGCAAAAGTTAAAGAAGTTAAAGTTAAAGAAGACAAGAAAAAGTTACAATATTTTTGCGTATGGCTTACGCGGCGCGGCGAAAAAAACGCGTCAGCGACTTTTAAAATGCGTCAAATACGCAAAAATCGTGCGTAAACGCGATCCCTGTAAATTTAGCGTTGCCAGCACGAGACGCTAGAGCTACATCTGCCTCGCGCCGATGTTGGGCTTTAAGAGTTCGAGAAAGAGGAGTTGTGTGACTGCATGAGCCCGGATTAGGGGGATGCAGGTATGCACGTATCACTGTTGCCCCGCATTTTGAGGTGTCTGCTCGTTCTTCCAAGTGTTGGGGATGTGAGCAGTTGCATGGTTGGTTTTCGTGTTTTTATCGTCTCTCAAGCATAATATGTTGCTATCCGAGACCGATGCATGGCTTGCTCACATGGTATGCCCTATGCTTAAAACTCTTTACATTCCGGGTTATCACTGTCCACAAGAAGGTTTTAAAAGGTTCATAACTTTTCACATGTGTTACTTCTTAATCTTGTTACAAAATCTTGATCTTCTTTAAAAATATAAAATAAAAACTTCCGAGTTTCTGTAGTATTTGTCATGAATTTCTTGAACGTCCACGCAGGGGCTATGAGCAGATCAGCCTGATTGTGAGACACTGACTGAAGGGGATGTTGATTTTGCAGTGGTGATGGGTGATTGATTTGAAAGGAAGATAAGAGTGTTTGAGAGGAGGTCAGTTTGTAAGAAACCGTTCTGCACACGAAGGAGAATGTCAAGAAAAGGGACTTGCATGGTCAGTGGAGAAGATGATCGTTTGGTGGACGGTGTTGAAGTAGCTTCCACATCTTTAAAGGTCTTCTGCTAGTCCCCGCCACAGAAGGGAAATATCGTGGATGAACCGTTCCAAAAGGTATCGTCGATTGGTATACAGGGCTGTCTGTGGT
>NW_027127420.1:78012-103012 GCF_037325665.1 Littorina saxatilis
GAGGTCGTCGATATCAAAACTGATATCGACGGAAATGTCGTCGATATCACTTTTGCACTGAGCTCAGTTTTGCCCAATTGACCAATGGAAATCCACGTAACATATAAAATAGCAATATTACTTTTTATCTTTTTGTTCAATAAGTAATAGAGATCTTGTGTGTGGTTTCGGCGGAGGGTTGATGGATGCTTTAGCTAACACTCTTTTTGTCTTCAGCCAACCACAACCTCTACCTTTTTTACCCCTGTCTCCTTCGTCACCCTTCGTCTTGTTATCAATCACGAACGGTATTATATTGACTGTCATGCTCTCCGATCGTGACCGTCCCCCCCCCCTCCCCCTCTCTATCTCTCTCTATCATTGTGTGTCTGTGCGTCCCAAGGACAGATTGTAAGAAAAGGGGTAGTCTTAAATCTTAATCCTTGTTAAATAAAGTTCAATTCAATTCAATTCTCTCTCTCTCTTTTCTCTCTCTCTCTCCTCTCGCTTTTTTTCTTTCTCTCTCTCTCTCTCTCTCTCTCTCTCTCTCTCTCTCTCTCTCTCTCTCTCTCTGTCTCTCTCTTTCTCTTTCTCTTTCTGCCCCTCTCTGTCCGCTCTCCGTTTCTTACGCCGTATCTGTCTCTCTCTCCCACCGATCACATCCTCACCCCAACTCAACTCTTCCAAAATATCTCCAGAAGCGATGCCCAGGGGGGCGCAATAGATGGGTAAAGACAGCAGCCGCAGCATGTAAGCCTGTCCAGATGTCCTTCCCACCCTTCTCCTGTTGCGGTCACTCGGGTCACAGATCACGTCAGATCTTCACTCATGTCAGAAATCCATACTATGATCACAGATCATCTACGAGCGAGCGGTAGAAATTGGACAGATTTGTCATTGGTTGGACAGGACGTTTGGTGGACAAATTGCAGAAGCGTGGTAAAGTCCGTTGCCCTTTGCTCATTGTTATGATATGTCTCTGTTTGTTTCATTAGACAAAATGTGTTTTCCTCTTGTGGTATGGGGAAGGGGGGGGGGGGGGGGGGCGGTTGAAAGACTGCAACTTTGTTTCTTGAGTTTCTTACTTAGCTGCCGCTCAACAAGTTAAAACATATATGAACTTTGTTTGACCTTGTTCACTTTTTTGTTGTAACCGAGTGCCGTAACACTACGATCACCTCGGGAGGCGAAGTGTAATCAAACAGGATTGAAAATGTTAGGGCCAATTTCTTAACCCTATAAAAACTGTTATGCAAACCCGAAGGTTTCCATGAACATACAGACAATCGGAAACCACCAGACCCCATCACAAACAGAGTTCCACAATCCAGAGGTGTTGGCTTAAAGGCCAACAACTCGGGTGCAGAGTCTGCTGTGAAAGGAGCGGTAGCCTCCCCTGTCACACTGTGATAGACATAAATGAAAAACATTTCAAACACGGAGGCCCACCATGTAAAGGCTGTCTTAAATTGAGCCCGAAGTTTACTTAGCGAAGTCTTTTTACCCAAAGTTCAGTGCAACAGCTTCGCCCAACTGAGAGAGAAAATAACATTGAATCTCTCCCGAATAGCCAAATATACGCTGATAGGAAATTGAAAAACAAACAACCAACCAACTAATCTGGCAAATTGCCGTAGTTTGTGCTTGAGTGGCTGCTTTTGGAAGGGTTGTTGTTGTTGTTGCTTTATTAGTGTCCTTTATTAAGAGGGACACAGTAATCACAATGATGGTAACGGATACTGGAAATATAGTTTGAAAGAGGTTTAAAACCTAAATAATGTGGTGAAGTATTGTGTTCGATTGGTTCGTGATAGTGTGTGTGTGTGTGTGTGTGTGTGTGTGTGTGTGTGTGTGTGTGTGTGTGTGTGTGTGTGTGTGTGTGTGTATGTGTGTGTGTGTGTGTGTGTGTGTGTGTTTTCCTGTCTGTGTCTGTATGTGCTACTTACGCACGACAAAATAGAAAGAGGAAGTCTTCTTTTCTGTGACGGTCTGCGTGCTTGCTCGCTATTCCAATCTCTCCCTGAACTAATTACTTTTTTTTCTTCTTTTTTCTTCATTTTTCATCTGTTTTTCTTTCTGCATTCTGCTGATGCAACGAAGTTTTTAATGGATAGATTGACTTTTGCAGCTTAATTGCTCTTGCAATTCGGAAACAGCGAGGTAGTTAAAGGGATCCAATAACAGGCTCATTAGTTTTGGACCAGGCAACAGAGACTTCCACGTTCAGCAGTAGTGTGCCATTGCCTGACAAGACGCAGTATCAGACCCGGGTCTGTAGTGGTCCTGTTTCTTAGAGTTCATGCTTCTTTTCTGTGTTATTTATTTCATTTATGTTTATGGCAATGTTTAGCTAATCTGTGACATAGATAGCTGTTTTGTAGTGCTGTGGGTAAAGCTGGTGAGTTGTCCTGAATTAGTGTATTCTACCAACTCGTGTTTGTTTGTTTTTTACAATATATACACATTAATATCACATAAAACATCCACAAGGTGTACAATCATGATATGAGACAGTCTACAAATGTACAGATACGTATTTGCACAAGTAAAGGAAGCGGGTTTAATTTCAAGAGCGGGTTTAGCCCACGTGTTCGCGCTGATTTTAGAAGCCTTTACGCGATTTCGGCAAAACGCTGCCGATTTCACGTATGGGGCAGCGTTTTGCCGATTACGCGAAATGGGCGAAACTGTTGCCCATTACGCGGAATCGGCAATTACGTGAATTCGGCACGACATATATATATAGTTAGCATCCTTCACTGAATGGTCGCAACCACTTTACGATTAGGGAAAGTCCCCAAATACCGAACACTTAAGAAAATCTGCCATCATCTCAAAAACAACAGAAGACAGACCTTTTTTGAATGTGAGTTTTAATAAAGTAATTGATCAGCAACATTCATACCACTTTTTGTGGAAAGAAATCAGCATAAAAGAAAGTTATCTTAATTTCATTTTTTTTAGAATATGTTTGGAATTACAACACCTGTTCCCTAACTCCGAACACAGAGGTTCAAAATCCGAACAACAAAAACCAATGTTACTTTGACTGACAAACATCGCAAAAGTACTCTCTTTGGCTTTCTGTTGTCCCAGCGCAATCCACATGTACCCATTCTGAGCACATCAAACACTGAATCATGTCCTCACAGGTGCATTCTCGGCACAAAAAACAGAATCAGCTAGCTTCCTGCTGATAACTGACGCTTGTTTTCTTGTTTCTAGCTTTCTGTTTCTCTGTGTTCTCTGTGTTTGGCTTTGATTTGCTTGTTTTCTTTGTTGGTTTTTGTTTTGCCTGCCACTCTTCAAGTTTACGTTTGTATGGACTTGACGTGATAAGTTCAGCTTCTGTTTTTCTGGATTTTCGTTTCGCCACAAATTTCTGTTGTGAAACACTGGGATTGTGAGAAATCAGCGCCACTGAGACAGCTGACTCAAGGACGCAGTCATAGTGTCCTGCATTGTCCCCATGAGGTGAGTAAAGGAGAGTCACTGGTTGAGCCAAAGAGTCATCGTTGTATTTGAGAACGTTCCCAGACTCTGCATTGATGATGTGGATGGGCTGCTGCAACACCTCACTTGTAGCAGAAATGTCCATGTCTCCCACTGAAGCAGTTGAATGAGCCATGTGAAGAATCCTTTCTTCTAGGGAGAAAAAAGCGAAAGATGATGGCATGTCAAAGTTTATTGCAGCTGACACTTCGCGGAAGCCTTCAATGTTGCTGAGCATGTGACTGGTCATCTTTTGTCTTAGAGCATCAGCTTGGATCTGTTCTTGTATTTTCGTGTGACACTCTGAAGGTAACCCATTACCGTCCCTTTCTGCAGTTTGGAACGCAGGAATGTTGCCGATGACAATGAATCTAAAAAAGCAGCGTCCATCGGGATTGGTATGGATTACTGTTTTGTTTGGAAGTGCCAAAAATAGGCCTATGTCTTGCTCGGAGCATGGGCTAGGTGGCTCAGAAAGTGGGTCTACTGGATGTCCAGTTCGCCCAGAGAGTGGTCTTGCTGGTTCAGAGGGGGGTCCTGCTTGTTCAGAGGGGGGTCCTATTAGTTCAGAGGGGGGTTCTACAGGCTCAGCGGAGGGTCTTGGTGGTTCAGAGGGGGGTCCTGCTTCTTCAGAGGGGGGTCCTAACGGTTCAGAGGGGGGTTCTACAGGCTCAGCAGAGGGTCTTGGTGGTTCAGAGGGGGGTCCTGCTTCTTCAGAGGAAGGTCCTATTGGTTCAGAGGGGGGTTCTACAGGCTCAGCGGAGGGTCTTGATGGTTGAGAGGAGGGTCCTGCTTGTTCAGATGGGGAACCTGCTGGTTCAGAGGAGGGTCTTGGTGGTTGAAAGGAGGGTCCTGCTTGTTCAGATGGGGAACCTGCTGGTTCAGAGGAGGGTCTTGTTGGTTCAGAGGGGGGTCCTGATGGTTGGGGGTGTTGTCTTGCTGGCTGAGAAGAGGGTCTTGCTTTCTGGAAAGGTGTGTGGCATGAATTTGAGGGACTGGAGCTTGGGCCTAGATGGCCAAACGAAATGTTGAAGGCGTCAACATCTTCAATCGAAGGGAGAAAGTCCACCTCGCCGAACACATGCCGGTTGCAGGGCCATATGCCAGTTGTTTCAAAGCCCTTGGCGGCTGTTGCCATCGAGGCTGCGCGAACGTAGGCTTTGTTGAATATACCAGCAATCTGGAAAGCAGTTATCTTTCTCCACGGATTTGTTCGCATCCATGTTTCTTGCTCCTGGATGAAGAAGGTCTGCAATGGCTTGAAGAAGGCCACGTCCAGAGGCTGGAGCCTAGCTGTTGCATGAGGAGGTAGTGACAGCATCACTATCCCGTTTTCTCTAGCAAAGTCGATGGCCGAAAGAGATCTTGTATGAGATGCGTGTCCATCCATGATGAGGAGGACTGGTCTGTCAGGTGACGGCTTCACATGAGTGGCAAAATGACGTATCCAAGTCAGGAACATGTCTTTGTCCATCCAGCCAGATTAATTGTTTGTGACAAGGCTCCCAGTAGGTGCACCGTCAGCAAGTTCACGGCAATGCCTCTTTCTTTTTAACAGAATCAAGGGAGGCACATAGTGTCCAACACCATTCACACAACAAACAACGGTTGTAATTGTCCCCCTCTCCCCACTGGTGATAGCGCCGATCTGATGTTTACCATTTTGCCCGAGAATCTTCTGGCAGCGTTTCTGCACAGTTGAAACACCAGTTTCGTCGACATTGTAGATCGTTGTGCCATTGAATCCTTTGGTCTGTATTTGCTCTTCCAGCAGGTCATAGAATCTGTTTACGCTGACAGCATTGAAGCCTTGTGCTCTGGCAATTGATGTTGATTCCGGCTGTCTCAGGGATAGTTGAGGGTGTCGCTGTAAGAAGAGCTTCAACCATTTTTTTCCCAGCTGATTTTTTGTCTTCATTGAAAATATGTTGAATTTCATTTCTGCTCGCTATTTCGTATGCAAGTGACATAACGTCTTTTCTGGTCAGGCCAAAAAACATCCTCTCACATTTAATGATATGGTCAACCAATTTTTTTTCTATTGCTGGGGGAAGAATGGACGGCCTCCCCAAATGTTTTGTATCACCCATGGCATGTTCGTATTTTCCATCAAGATGATCTGTAAGTGTTGTGGGGGGGATTCCATACGCTCTTGCAGCTGCTCGAAGTCCAAGCCTCTTGTCTATGACAGCTGCCATGGCTGTTGCCAGTGACTGCGTTGACCATGTAGCCCTGCACAATATACAAGTACACCAAGTATTAACAACGCTCATCACTCTGTACTAACTAGATCTACTTCTGGCATACACATGCACAGACAATAACAAGAGAAGAGAAGAGAGAGAGAGAGAGAGAGAGAGAGAGAGAGAGAGAGAGAGAGAGAGAGGGGGAATAGAAAGAGAGAGAGAGAGAGAGAGAGAGAGAGAGAGAGAGAGACAGAGGGAGAGAGAGAGAGAGAGAGAGAGAGAGAGAGAGAGAGAGAGAGAGAGAGAGAGAGAGAGAGAGAGAGAGAGAGAGTCAAAATCAGAACACACTAGTTCAAATACCGAACACTGTTCGGTATTTGAAACATGGAGTGTTCGGTAAGTGAAATCTACCTAACTGTTTTAAAACCACGGGGCGCTCAGGCAAGATCCGTCTAAGACGAATGCTTGCACTGAAACAGACATATTTGGCAAGCAGATAGATCACACTGTTAATTTCAACCATAACTTTTCACAAAAAGCAACTCAAATTCATACTATGATCATCCTAGTCTTCTGTGGGTCGAAATAGCATTGAGAGTCATAAAATCATAAATGAATCACTCACCATTTTCTTTTGCCGCCTTTTTCCGCCATGAGTTTTGGTGCAGGATAATCAGGAACGGTACTCTATCACCTCGTGCAGTCCAATTTGAGTAGTCACCTCTTGTTTTCGAGAAATCAGCTGTTCGGTATTAGGCACCTGTTCGGTATTTGGGGACTGTCCCCTATAGTTTTGTAACAGGTTTTACAGAAAAGGCAAATGGCACGTTTAGGGGCTTGGACTAGGCAGATAAAACAAGAGCTCTTCAGGTCGCGTCACACGATCATGAAGATTTTAAGGGTGTTTCAAAACGGGCAGAGTGCGCATGGTTCTATGCAGTACGACGTGATTGCTATGAAACAATGACACTCGTGTAAAACCTATCAAGTTACCGCCCATTCCACGAACGCTGCGGACACCGATACTGTTTTTGCAACATCACTGTCTCGTGGACAGCGAAAAGTCAGCGGTACGCAGTCGCCCCGTGTTCGTGTGATCAGTCAGAGTTTAGACGAAACCACAGGCGGAAAAAGAAAAGAAAAAACCCGCACGTGCGCGCGTGCGCTGGTGTAAACAGCAACGCCGAGACAGACGAGAGAGAGAGAGAGAGAGAGAGAGAGAGAGAGAGAGAGAGAGAGAGAGAGAGAGAGAGAGAGAGAGAGAGAGAGAGAGAGAGAGAGAGAGAGAATGGGGCTTTGAGTGTGCGATTGGCGCTTTGAGTGTGCGATTGGCGCGGTGCTTGGGTTGTAGTCACAGACTCTCTCTATGTCTGTGGGTTGTACTACACTATCCTGTGCGTAATGTGTGCCGTGGAGTCATACCGACTCTCCCATTGAGCCATACAAGTGTAGAGATGAAACTGGCATTGATATTGAGATCGGTGACGGTGTCGTGGAACCGGCTGCAGATGTGACAATGGCCTCAGCTATACTGTTCTCATCTGCAGGAATCGTATTTAAAGGGCAGTTTAGTCGAGTCGTATCAGTCAGTGTTGTCTGTGACTATCGAGAGACAAACACTGAGTGACGCCGCTTCTTGGAGACAGAACTTTGAGACTTGAAGCGAGCGACAGGTGGGCTTTCGACTTCAACGGTGACTGCGATTCTGGCGATTCTTGAAAGAAAAAAAGAAACTTGCAAAAAAGAATTGGAGATTTGTCACTGAATGATGCGACTGTCGCGTGTTTGACAGCTTGCCGGCTGTTCTTGGACTTGGTGACATAACTTGGGAAGCGGATCGGCAACAGGTGGGCACTCGGTTTGGTGACTGTGCTCTTTAGAGACTTTCACTGCAATTCTTGACGACACTCGTCGGCGAGTGATGTGGCTAACACATTACTGACGGATTATTAGACTTGGTGAAATAACTTAGGAAGCGGACCGGCAACAGGTATGCAATCTGCTTGGTGACTGTGATTTTTGGAGACTTACAGTGCAATTCTTGACACTCGATTCGTCGGCGGCGAGAGATGTGACTCAGCGTTCATGTGACGAACACCTCAGCGGTGGGTTCTTGGGACTTCGAGACAAAACTGGGAAAGCGAGCGGCAAGTGGGCAGTCGGTTTTGGTGACTGTCACTCGGATATTTACACTTTGGCTACCACTGTTGAAGAAAGAAAACTTGAGCAAAGCAAAATTCAGGTTTTCGATTCGGCGGACACTGCGGTTCTTGAAGACAGAATGTGAAAAGGAACCGACAAGTGAATAGGCGGTTCAGTGACTCTGCTCTTGACCGAGACACACCTTGGGAAGCCTGGTGACTTATTGTTTGACACAAAAGCGAAAAACAAATAAAGGTGCAGTAGACTTTGTGACTGTTATTGGAGACAAAACGCGGAAAGAGAGCTTAATACAAAAAGACGGTTTTGTAGTTTTCAGTGACAAAACATGGAAAGCAATAGAAAATTCGGCTTGGTCATTGATTTGTTGGTGTAATTTTGTTGTTGAGAAAAGAAATACCGTCAAGTGAGCAGTAAGTAGACTTTGTGAATGTTATTCTTGGAGACAGAACTTGAACGAGTGAACAGTGGACTCAATCAGCAACTGCGGGCCATAAAACTTGAAAAGCAAACGACAGAACACTTGCCTTTGTGGTTATGTTTCAGTTTCTTGAAGAGAAAGAAACACTTAGAAACCGAAGGATTTGCGAACAGACGGCCTGGGGATTCTAGCTGTTGGAGATACAACTTGGAAATCAAAGTACAGGGATAAAAACCCGCGTTGCTGACTGATTCTTGCAGTGCGGAGGACAGCTGAACGGTCGGCTGAAAGACTAACCTTTCGAGACAAACCCACGGCACAGAAGCATTCCGCCTATCAATTGTGATGTGCTTTTTGGGAACAAAAATGTCAAGAGTGAAAGTCAGGTGAACAATTGATTTCTTGACTGTGACTGTTGGAGACAAAAACTTCAAATGCAAACGATTGATGAACAGTCGGCTTGGCCGATCTCGAATACAAAACTTGGAAAAAGAACGGTGAAAGGCGAAAAGTCAACTTGGAGCATATGACTGCCGTTTTTGGAAGCACAACGTGGAAAGTGAAGGATAATACTGTGAACATTGGACTCGGTGACTGTGACTCTTGGAGACTAACAACACTTGGAGAGTGAACATCAGGTGGAATTTCGGTGACTGCCGTTCTTGGAGACAAAACACAGAAAGCGAACGGTGAAAATGTGAACAGTCGGCTTGGTGAACGGCTTGCCATGTGTTTCAGTCACAGTGCATTGAGAATTATATAGTTATAAGATATGTTCAGAAGCAAATCACTGTGCGCACGTTTTGCCGCGCGGCATTACGTCAATAAAAATCAGCTTTGAGATTGTGATTTCGTCTTCGTTAAACATTCGCAAGAGTGGCTAGTGTTTGGCAGTACTGCGGGCCAGGTTTGAGACTTCTAGCAGTTTATAACATTTGGTTCCTGCTCGTAACAGAGAGAGAAAAAGGGACTCCATGATTGTTGTCTGTGGTACATTTAAAAAGTGTGTGCCTGTAAATTTGAATGATACCGAGATTGCCAAATTGCTTAACATGAAGAACAAAAAACTTCACTGAGAAAACTGAAAAAGAAAAAAAATAGAGAATAAAAAACACTCAGGCCTAAAAAAAAATAGGTGTGGTTACGGTAACCCGACCTACCCTATTTTTAGGGGCCGATCCTATAACTTTTTATTACATTTGTAAAAAAAAAAATAAAAAAAACCGAGTGCAAAAAATGCAATGAAAGCGAAAGCGCCCGAGTCGCACACTTATTTCCCTGTCAAGTAGGTTTAATTTGTACACATTAGAAAAAAAAGTAAAAAAAAAAAAAGTGATTGCCTACCTACCTACCCTATTTTTTTTGGCTATGTTACCGTAACCACACCTATTTCTTTTTTTTTTGCCTCAGATTAAAAGAGTAGAGAGAAAAAAACCCACTTATGAACAAACAAAACAATCACAAAATGTTTGGCAAAAGTTGAACGCGTGTCAGCTCGGAAAGTGTATCGAGTACGCTAATCCAATAGAGTCGCATCTCAAAACTTGTGTTTGAGACGGCCAGAACTTGTGTAGTGCTTACAGCGTTTTGACGACATATTTCAGAGCCGAAGATGGATGTATTGAAACTTGAAACTTGAGGTTAAATTGCACCGAGAATAGAGCATCTTGAGGCCGATAGCGCCTATTGATTACGGGAGAAAGGAGATATCAAATAGCGCCGTACACTTCCCGGTATGCAGAAACCTTTCCGAGCGCTGCCGCGAAACCACGAGACAGTGCAAGGGAAACAACTCCAGCCAAGTTTGCGGTTCCATTTCAGTGTCGTCTGCTTGTGACTGCGTTCTACTGTGCCGGTTGTGACAAGGATTCTCTGTTTCCAGGCTAACTGCTTTGTGCTGCAGTCTAAAAACTAATGACCTATTGTGGTAATGCTGGATTGTGCGCTATGAATTTACAACGCTAAAGTTCAACACTACCCCACTTGATTTATTTCCCCCCTCTTCCGTCAGTCTTGTTTCGGTATACCGTATTGCACTGAATGTAATACGGATTTTAGCGCGGCAGCTTGCGGCATCTGGCGCACGTGGTCATATACATGTGTCAACCACTGACAAGAATATTACTTCATTGACAATCACTTTTCATAAAACTGTGTTAGCTGGAGATTTGTCATCGCAAAAGACTGGAAAACGTCACTGATTTGCAGGTGATTTGTTTGCGGCGAGACAGATGCAGCTGGGAAGATGGTTGCCGGTCTAGTTGTTCAAATTTCGAAACTTTGACGAGTGTTCGGAGGATCACATTTGTGCCTGTTGTAACTGGCGACGCAACGATTGTTACATCTGGAGTTTCACTTTGCTTCTTAGGAGTCTGCATGGCGTCTGTAAGTACCGACATCTTCAGTATTGTGACATTGTCTACTGTACCGCACCAAAATAAATTAGTTTTTTTACGTATATATTTATCTGTATATATCTATTTGTACAATTTTCTGCTCAGAACATGCTTGCAGACCGCCCTGATATGGCCCTTCGTGGTCGGCTGGGCGTTAAGCAAACAAACAAACAAACATGCTTACAGACGATCAGCTTATGGTGTAAAAAATGAAATGAAGTATGAGAGAAGACGATGACGACGGCAGTGTCATGTTTGAAGCTGGCGGTAAGTGTCCTGTTGGGTCAGAAAGAAGCAGCTGTCAACGGCATGAGAAAGAAAAAAACTCGATTCCACAATGGCGTTTTGTTTTGTCGTAAATGAAACGTTCCAATAACCTACCATTCTTGTGTTCCTCTTTTTACATTTAGTCAAGTTTTGACTAAATGTTTTAACGTAGAGGGGGGAATCGAGACGAGGGTCGTGGTGTATGTGTGTGTGTCTGTCTGTGTGTGTGTGTGTGTGTGTGTAGAGCGATTCAGAGTAAACTACTGTAATGATCTTTATGAAATATTTCATGAGAGTTCCTGGGTATGATATCCCCAGACTTTTTTTTCATTTTTTTTTAAAAATGTCTTTGATGACGTCATATCCGGCATTTTGTAAAAGTTGAGGCGGCACTGTCACACCCTCACTTTGCAATCAAATTGATTGAAATTTTGGCCAAGCAATCTTCGACGAAGGCCCGACTTTGGTATTGCATTTCAGCTTGAAGGCTTACAAATTAAGTGATGACTTTGGTCATTAAACATCTAAAAATTGTAATTAAAATTATTTTTTTATAAAACGATTCAAAATTACGTTTATCGTATTCTTCATCATTTTCTGATTCCAAAAACATATAAATATGTTATATTCGGATTTAAAACAAGCTCTGAAAATTAAAAATATACACATTATGATTAAAATTAAATTTCCGAAATCGATTTAAAAACAATTTCATCTTATTCCTTATCCGTTCCTGATTCCGAAAACATATAGATATGATATGTTTGGATTTAAAACACGTTCAGAGAGTTAAAAAGAATAGAGATATAGAAAAGCGTGCTATCCTCCTCAGCGCAACCGCTACCGCGCTTTTCTGGATTGTTAATTTCACTGCCTTTGCCACGAGCGGTGGACAGACGATGCTACGAGTGTACGGTCTTGCAGAAAAAATGCAATGCGTTCAGTTTCATTCTGTGAGTTCGACAGCTACTTGACTAAATGTTGTATTTTCGCCTTACGCGACTTGTTTTTTTTTTTAATCGATTTCACTTTTGAAAATCCTTAAAAAAACGGCATGAGTAAAAACAACTCGATTCCACAATAGTGTTTTGTTTTATCGTAAATTAAACGTTCCAATACCATTCTTTTTTTTCTCTTTATATTTTTTTTATCGATTCCACTTTTGAAAATCCTTAAAAAAAATCCTCTAGTAAAACCAATTTCCAATTGTTCACAGACTGGAAGCAGCCACTTGTTGTTTCTGTTACGTGTTACAAGTCAGTGTAAGGGCGTTAGTAAAAAAAGTAGCAAATAACCAGAGCGATACCTGTGTTGGTTAACAAGGTGGTTTGCAGAGGACGTATTGCTCGTTCGCCCGGAACCTCTGGTACTTTGATTTTCCCGTTCATCTCGAAAGATTTTGATGTCGTATTGTATTTTTGTCTGGAAATCAATTCGAAACGATCGGACCATTATCATTATTAAGACTAATTAAATACAAATCGAGCTATTCCGCTCCTCGGCAAGGCATATCTGCTGGCTAGGTCGGTCACATTACATTGTTCACAGCGAAGTGAATCGAGTGACACGAAGACTTTCACGTCCTTACCCGGTGACCCCATAGCGCGTTTGGTTTTGGTGTGCCTTAAAACGTAGTAGTTTGCATTGAGACCTATCATTAGTACGCTCTCCCGAACAATTGTTTTATTTGAAAAATGTTAATTGCCTCGTTGACAGAAACTAATTTAGCACTAGAAGCAAGTCAGGGAACGGTTGGTTTTGAAAACATTTACAAAAAAGTACGAAGGTACCTCACATGATCTTTATGCCTCTTCTTCAAACACCATGCATTTTTTTGGAGGGAGCCTCCGTAGATATAATCATCGTTGCGATATCATCTGCTGTTCTTCTTACTTACGGTTAGACTCGTATTCCAAGTGTGTGTGATCGAATGATAAATCAGAAGAAATAGCTCAAGTAATCGCAAATCAGTGCAATCAATCTGATGGGGGAACGGCTCAGAGTGCGAACCCTCACAATCGGGGGATGCTTTCAGACATATCAACACTATCATCAAGCCAGTCCTGCTTGGTGTGCGGTATGTGGTAGACGTTCCATATTTTGGAGATGACAGAAATCTACCGTCTCTATCTTCATCGTCTAACTGAGCTAAGTTGTTATTATGTTTATGTTCACGTCTTTATTTGCCCACTTCAAAGGGCAACGGGTCCAAGTTCTAGTGAATGTTTTTTTTTTCTGTCAGCGATTAAACGTTCCAGGAATTAACTGCATTCCTAGCTTTTTGACTCAAGCTTCAAGTGTTCATGATGTCCTGAGGCCATCTGGGAATACAGACACCTTATATCATTGGAACCTTTTAACTTTCAGTTACTTTTGTATAGGATGTTTTCTTCGAGAATATTGAAATAATCGGCCTAATGGTGAAATAAGTGTGTTGAAGAAATATGTCTGCTTGTACCCACAGAAAATAAAATGATTCTGTATTGTATTGTATTGTATTGTCAAAGAACAGGGTGTTACACAGGCTGGTAAAGATTTATTAATACATGTATCAAGTGAATGCAACATTAGGCTGATTAGCGTAGCTATGATGAAATGTGTTTTCTATTGGCATTGAATTGTTAAACAGTTTTATTTATTTATTTAAACCATTGAATTGTTCGGGGAAACCTTGGATTTTTGAGAGAGAGTACAAAGGCTGTCTGGTGGTAGTAATTTTTATTAGTTCAGTAGTAAAGCGGAACACACATACATCTTAATATCGCGCTCTAAAAAGACACAATAGGACTGTTCTTCTGCTACTATCGTAAGCTACCCCAAGCTAGCTGCAATGACACTCCAGCACACAGTGTTTTCCTCTGTCAAACAACCGCTTCGAGCCCGTAGTTTTATCGAATATCAAACGCGGATGTTTTAGCTCGCCTGGATGTCTAAAAGCTTTACTATAAAACACTTCTTTGAAATGTGATCAACCGGAAGCGATTGTTACATTTGATACTGTATGTAAAAAGTAGCCCAAGGCAATTTTAAAAACAAAACAAGATCATATTTCAGAAAGGCTAATCCGGCAGTTTCTGTCGTAATTTTACTGCGGCTAAAATGCATCCATTAGTGCGACAGGACTATACATGATAAGCGTACTGAGGAGAGAAAGATGGTGGACCTTTATTTTAGGATGATAGAGGTTTATTACAAAACAACAGGAACTTATTTTTTTTAACTTATCTTATTATGCCCATAAACTTGCATATCCACTATGGTAACCATTGACGACAATGAATTACATGCAAATAATCTGGATAATATATTAAGCTGACAAAGAGGGACATTATTTACAAGTACGTGTGTGTACATGAACGTGTGTGTGTGTTTGCTTGCGTTCGCGCCCATATATATATATATATGTGTGTGTGTGTGTGTGTGTGTGTGTGTGTGTGTGTGTGTGTGTGTGTGTGTGAGAGAGAGAGAGAGAGAGGGAGGAGAGAGAGGGAGGAGAGAGAGAGAGAAACTAATTCCACAAACAGTTCAACTCTGCTGAGGAAGCAGCCATGCTGTTCAATTTCCCATTACAGTGGAAGGATCTGTTCTTCTTACCTGTGAAAGCCTTGACATATCTGTGGAGGTGAATACGATCGTTTGACCGTGAAGGATTCCACCTGTAAGAAAAATCACGGTTTAATGTTTCTTAAGATTTCATATTTCTACATTAATGTCTGCATGATGTCTGATTTAAAAAAAAATCCACACACATGAACCTTTCACAGACAGAGAGAGAAAGAAATGTAGTTCAGACTATGTAGAGCCATCTGCCTGAAAATCTTTGACTCAGACAAAGACAAATCATTGAACATTTTGGAAGGTCAGGGAAGGTATTATGTTGCGTGTGTTATCAATACTCCTGACTTTTTTTGTTAGTATCATCTTGTAACAAAAGCCTTACGGGCACGCACCACACACACACACACACACACACACACACACACACACACACACACACACACACACACACACACACACACGAGCAAAACACATTGATGAATAAGAAAATGCCATATATATCACCACAGCAAGCAGCCATAGTGTTGAATTTTTGTATGTGACTAAGTGGAGGGCGAGCCTCTTGGACTTTGACTCTTGGACTGCGAATATGCAAATGAATATATATTATTGAAGATGAATCTCAGGCCGTGTTTAAGTTGCGCCTATCTTTCTCCCCTCGACCGTTTTTGCTGCTATCTAGTCGAAAAAGGTTGCCCTTCGTTTAGCCATGCTTGGTTTAAGTGAGCGGGAAAAGCGAGATATCTCAGCGTTTGAGTGTGTCCGAAAACAAAGTGTGATGAAAATGGTGGAGGCTGAACTGACGATTACAAGCTGTGCGCATGCGCAGTGACCGAATGAAAAGCTGGTCCAGGAGAATTTCAGATCGCTTTACTAACCGTTTGTATTGACAAGGAGTGTCGTTTTAAAGAAAGACGGAGAACACTGACGTCCGTTACTGGACCTGTGAAAAGCAACAGTAATCAACAGCAGAATTAGTGGGCAGCTGACCGACTCAGGTTAACGACCTGGTGTCCGCTTTCATTTGCTTGGATTAGAAGAACAGTCGTTTTTATATTTAGTCAAGTTTTGACTAAATATTTTAACATCGAGGGGGAATCGAAACGAGGGTCGTGGTGTATGTGTGTGCGTGCGTGTGTGCGTGCGTGTGTGCGTGCGTGTAGAGCGATTCAGACCAAACTACTGGACCGATCTTTATGAAATTTGACATGAGAGTTCCTGGGTATGATATCCCCGAACGTTTTTTTCATTTTTTGGATTAATGATGACGTCATATCCGGCTTTTCGTGAAAGTTGAGGCGGCACTGTCACGCCCTCATTTTTCAACCAAATTGGTTGACATTTTGGTCAAGTAGTCTTCGACGAAGCCCGGACTTCGGTATTGCATTTCAGCTTGATGGCTTAAAAATTAATTAATGACTTTGGTCATTAAAAATCTGTAAATTGTAAAAAAAAACCAAAAATTTATAAAACGATCCAAATTTACGTTTATCTTATTCTCCATCATTTGCTGATTCCAAAAACATATAAATATGTTATATTTGGATTAAAAACAAGCTCTGAAAATTAAATATATAAAAATTATTATCAAAATTAAATTGTCCAAATCAATTTAAAAACACTTTCATCTTATTCCTTGTCGGTTCCTGATTCCAAAAACATATAGATATGATATGTTTGGATTAAAAACACGCTCAGAAAGTTAAAACAAAGAGAGGTACAGAAAAGCGTGCTATCCTTCTTAGCGCAACTACTACCCCGCTCTTCTTGTCAATTTCACTGCCTTTGCCATGAGCGGTGGACTGACAAGGCAAGGCAAGGCAAGTTTTATTCCAATAAAACCCCGTGAGGGTACATGGAAAATTAAAAAACACAGTAAAAACACATTTCATTCAACACCAAATAAAAGGAACTAAAACAAAAAGAAATCAGACTATGTACAGAAAAGGGAGTTGAGGGGTGAGGGAGAGCAAAAACAATACAAGAAACAATTCAACAATAATAATAATAAATAATAATAATAATAACAATAATAATAATGATAATAATAATACAAAAAATAATAAAACATTACAAGTACAAAGTGATTACATACATTTCTTTACTATGGGAAATGGGGGGAAGGGAGAGGGGGGGGGGGGTGATGGGTGGGTTAACATAAGGACAAAAATACTATTACAAACAACACAAAACAGATAACGGAGTATAACGATGCTACGAGTATACGGTCTTGCTGAAAAATGGCATTGCGTTCAGTTTCATTCTGTGAGTTCGACAGCTACTTGACTAAATATTGTATTTTCGCCTTACGCGACTTGTTTCCAACTCTCTTCCCTTGGCGGGTTATAAATAAGGAGTGACTCGACTAGCCCACAAGAAAACATTGTTACAAGGGGGATAAATAGGATTATGGGTTGTGGTGGTTGTTTTTCCCTCTTCCTTTTAAAGTGTACGTAGTTCATAGTACTCTTCTTATCACCCCACCAACTCCGCCCTCCCCCCCCCCCCCCCCCCCTCACCCCTGCTCACAACTTCACACAAGAAATAAACACAGTATACACTGTTTTTCGATAACTGTGAAACATATCGTTCTATTTTACTTTAGTGAGTTTATAAAGTAAACACAAATGCTATATATGCATAGAACTCCAAAATGCATGTCCGCAGACTTATCGTGTTAAAGCAACCCATGCATTAAATCCATTACAGCTGATTGTTCGGATAGTTAGTGCCCGTTGTTGTCCACATCAACGCTTGGTCGCTCTCTCTCCCTCTCTAAGCAAGAGTCCTCCAAGAAAACATTGATCGATTGCTGGAATGGTCAGAACTAAACCATATGTCACTGAACCCAAATACAACTAAATGCATGCTTCTAACCACTGGACAAAAACGACAAAATCTATCATCAAAATTTCCTAAGCTACAAAAACAAAATCAAGATGTAACTGAAGTTGATAACCATAAAGCCTTTGGAATAACCATTGATAATAATCTGTCTTGGTCAAAACATTTAGATACACTTTGTAAAAATACTTCTAACAAAATATATCAGTTATCAAAAATTAAACACTTTTTAGACCTACGCACACGGAAACTGTTTTCTTCAGGCATATATTCAATCAACTATTGATTATGCGTCCACAGTGTGGGACTCTGCAAGTGCAAACACTTTGAAACACTTGTGCTCATTACATAGACGAGTTGTTAAATTAATTCTTTTAAAAAAATGCATCTCTCTCTACGTCTGATTATAAAAAAAACAAGAGGCGAAGCCTTCAAGGCTCCCGTAAGAAATCAACAAACAGTAACATAACACAAACTCACTCACTCCGTAACACACACACACACAAACACACACACACACACACACACGCACACACACACACAGTTAAAACTAACGCATCATATCAACTCCATGTATAATTTTCAAAAGAAGGCAAACAGATAAAATGACTAGGGTAATAGGTTAGGTACCTGCCATGTGGGCACTTTTTCCACTGCTGTCCTCAGTCCTATACTTTTCATCAAGACTTGTCACCATGCCGAGTAGATCTAAATTCGGAAGTCTTCATGTGGCTGAGGCATATATCTGACATAGCATCGATCTTGTAGGTTAACCTCCTTTCTGAAATAAATGGCAAAATGCGATTAGTTATGATGACTACAACCTACACAAATATAAACAGTGTTTTGAAACAGAATAGTCAGGTTATACAAGCCACTTTACCTATGCAGCATGGTAACCCTACAATATGCGAAATATGTCGACTGCAGCAGCCTGGTTCTTAAAATAATTCTGACGGTCAACACAGCCAGAAATGCCAACAAAGACAAGAAAACTGTTGCAAGGTAAGCTTACCAAACGTTACATAGCGAATCATATGATAGTGCGTAAACAGCAAACAGTAGATCTACAATCAAAGAGAGGATCGAGTCTGGAATGAAACGCGATACAGATCTAGCATTCAAAAACTGTCTTTCACGTTCAAGGAAGTTGTTGCAAAGTACTTAAGACTTACTAAATTGTACAGACAAAACCATGACAGTGCATGTTTTGAATCTGAGGAAAAAATCGTGATCATTTTGACTTTGAGAACAGATTCATTCCGTTTCCTTATATCTGCATGTTCAAGTAAATGGTGGACAGCTTTTTTCGGGCAGAGTAAACTTAACTTGAGACTCTACTGCAAGTCTTGAAATTCACATAAATCGAACCACGAGCAAAGACATCCAAACATTACAGGCACTTTAGATCAACTCATTTCACTAGAGGTGACTGCCTAGCACTGTGTTTGACATCCGTGTCTGCTGAAATAAAAAGAAATTAAAACAAAACGGATTAACAGTAGGTGACACGTTATCAGAGTGGGAGACACTAGATCTGTCTCTGAACTTACCGGGATACGGCTGCAAGATCGACACTGACTGCCGCGCTTTCGACAGCTCTTCCTCGCGTGGACATTGGAAACACGCTGTGCAGATCAAATTGTAGGAAATCTCCCTTTGGTATCTTCTTTATTTACTTTTCTGGAGCTTAGAAACCGAACAACATGAAATCGTCTTCCCCGGCGAATCGGCGAGGTGAGAACTGGACCACAATCCTTCGCGCGACCCCTGACCTGGGCTCGTATTCTTGAAACAGCTGCAACTCATAAACCGGCCTGTAAAAACACTTCCGCTCGATAAGTCCGCTAAGTGTTATTCATGAAACTCCGGGAAAGACTTACCTGGGTGTCTCCGAGCTGTAAAGTTGGAGGACCCATCCCCCTCCTCTAAAACCGTCAATTTTGAATAAATCTTGTTAAAATATTATTTGTAGATTTATGTCCCTCATGGACACACATTGGTGTCATTTAAGCACCAATGCATTGCGGACAAATACGAGATACCGCTCGCGAAAGATTTCAACCGATGCTCGATCATACCGGCTTGTGGTGAAAGCGTGCTAGCGTCTTCTTTAAATGCATTACAGTGTCCGATTATTTTCAACTGATTCCGTGGTCGAACGGTTCTCTCGTTCGCCTGATGCGTGATTGAGTCGAGTTCAAATCTCCATCTGCCCGTAATTTTTTTTTTTATTCTTTGGCATTTGTTTATTTTTGTTTATTTTCTTCATGTGCAAAAGAGTACGTTATAATAGCAAAATTGATTTAAACATTTTTTTTAGGCTGGAATGTTTTTTTTGTTTTTTTAAATCTTTGGTTAACATGATATTAGTTTATTGATAAAGTTTGTTAACTTAAACATGTAAACATTTGATTAAAAAAAATTACATAAATAACCATGAAGAAGGATGCTTCCCGCTTATAAAAACAAAGGTGAGAGAGAAAAAAAAACAACCTAAAATTCGGTAGCAGCCACCTGCATGCAACTGAGATTAAAAACAAAAAAAAAACAAAAAATAAATAAAAAGGGTCTCCCCGTGTTTTTATTTCATTCAGTTTGTTTGGGTAGTTGCTATTGACTTTGAAACTGACACGCTGGCTAAAAAGCTGCAACATTGTGTCCTTCAAAGTCAAACTGTCGTTTAACTACCGCCCAGTATTTATTTTTACTGCCCAGTAATTATTTATTTTCCCCCGGTATTCATGTGTCTCTAGCGGAAGGTCGGCAGCTACCAGTTGGTTATTTTTAGAATTGAAGATTCCCGATGCTTGCTCTTCTCTGCGCACGCGTTACCGGCGTTTTCGCCGGCGTGTCAGTTTCAAAGTCAATAGCAACAACCCAAACAAACTGAATGAAATAAAAACACGGGGAGATTTTTTTAAATTTTTTTTTATAAACCTCAGTTGCATGCAGGTGTACATGGTATAGTACCTAGTAAACGCCCACCCCCCCCCCCCCCCCCCCCCTAGTTTCGACCAGTGGACCAGTAGACAAGGAAAATAAATAAAGATTATTCAGTCTGCTGTTATTGTTGTTTTTCAATTGTTTCCTTTCCTTAGACATGCTTCGGGGATTGGACAGAAAAAGGTTTCTGGAGTGGCTAGAGAATCGCAATACATTTTTGACTGGGAGGAAAAAGAAGAAACGAAAGCTTCATCTTTGGTTTAAACATAAGTTTATTTCAACAAATGTTACAATCATGACATGTATACAAAAGACACAGGTAACAGCAACAAGCTAGAAGCTTATAGTGGTGTTCCTGCATGGATATTATAACGTAAGGCGGTAACGGCTGAACAATTTGTCTAAATAAACCAAATTGGAAATCCAAAGCATCATCATTATAATCATCCTCATCTCATTAATCATCCAAAATTATCATAACATAATAAACGTTGCATAATCATTATAAAGAAAGACAATAAGAGGAAGGAAGGAGGGGAAGAAAAGGAATAAAAAGAAGAGGGATGGGTAGGAGTTGTGCAGAAATTAAAGTTGTTGTCCGGCTTGTGGAGCATTGATTCTGGTTTGCCCAAAGCGGCCTGAACGTTCAATGAACGAGTGTACTCTGGAAAAAATGTTCCTGTTCAAATCTAGAGAATACTGTCTGTCTCAATTTAGAAGGTGGGGGAGGTGAATACTGTGGTTAGGGAGGGTATGTATGGTTTCTTGACGTGCTTCGCGATAATTTGGACAATCTAATAGGAAGTGTTTTACGGTTTCGGACGGAAATGCGCAGTCACAAGATGCATCTGTAGCAACGTGTCGTCTCACTAGATCGTTATTAAGATCACTTATATATAGCCTGAGCTTACAGTGAATTGTTTGTGATATGCGATCTCCAGAATACCAATAACACGGCAGACTTAAATCGTTTTTTGACAAAAAGTGCTTGAGGGACTTACTAAGTTTTATGTAGTCTGGTAAAGAATTCCAGAGTTGTGTTGTAGATGGAAGAAATGAGTTTTTGTATAATTCAGGGTTAAACGATGGAACTTTCCTATCAAAAGGTCTGCGCTGGCGATATGGATTATTAGTTGATATTAATGGTGGCAATATCGCAAGTAAGTAGTTTGGCACCTTACGGTGTACAATCTTGTGAAATAATATCAATTTTTGACGTTTACGCCTCTCTTGAAGTGAAATAAAGACTGACTCGTCGTACAGTTGTTGATAGCTTGTACCGCGGACTGCTCCAACAATGGTCTTCATCTTCAAAGCTTCATCTTTGGCGGGAAGTGATGTCTGAAGAGGTTGATTTTGTGTGTTAGTGTGTGTGTGTGGGGGGGGAGTTTTGTGCAATAACGCATCCTTTGAACACTTCTATGACAAATGACCAAAATATCGTTTTTCTAGCTAAGGACCCGCTCCTGCCAAGGGTATAGTACCTAGTAAACGCCCACCCCCCACTTTTGGGCAAAACTGGTACATAGGGTGGGTGGGCGTATACAAGGTAGTTTACGGTAATATCATGTTAACCATCAATTTAAAAAAAAACTCATTCTCGCCTAAAATTAATTTTTTAAATCAATTTTGATATTACAACGTACTCTTTTGCACACGAAGAAAATAAACAAAAACAAACAAAATTAATGACAAAGAGTAAAACAAAAAAAAGTAAGGCCTGATGGCGATTCGAACTCGACTCAATCGCGCATCAGGCGAATTCGATAACCGTTCGGCTACGGAATCAGACTCCAAATTCTCGCCACTGTAATGAATTAAACAAGACGCAAGAACGCTTTTGCAACACGCCGTAATGATCGAGCATCGGTTGAAATCTTTCGTGAGCAGAAGCTCGTATTTGACCGCAATGCATCGGTGCTTAAATGACACCAATGTGTGTCCATGAGGGACATAAATCTACGAACAATATTTGAACAAGATTTATTCGAACTTGACGGTTTTATTGGACAGTGTTGGTGAAGTTACTGACAGGTAGCGACTTTACAGGAGGGGGAGGGGTCCTCTAACTTTACAGCTCGGAGACAACCCGGTAAGGACTTACTGGTGTTTCATAAATAACACTTAGCAATTGGCGGACTTATTGAGTTTTACAGGCCAGTATATGAGTTGCAGCTTTTTCAAGAATAAATCTTGTTCAAATATTGTTTGTAGAGAGGAGCAAGCATGAGGAATCTCCTATTCTAAAAATAACCAATTCTGGTAGCTGCCGACCTTCCGCCAGACACACATTAATACCGGGGGAAAATAAATAATTACTGGGCAGTAAAAATAAATACCGGGCGGTAGTTAAACGACAGTTTGACTTTAAAGGACACGATTTTGCAGCTTTTTCAAGAATACGAGCCCTGATCTTGACACCTGACCTGCCGTCTACATGCCAAACACGACACAAACCAGTCAACTGCTTGTACCCCTTCAAAACCCCCCACCACCCGTTTTCTTTGGATACACGCTTTAACTACACACATGCCGACACAATGTTGATCATTGCTTCAATAATTTGAAGATGGTGCTTGAAAATTAACCACGTGAAATGAGTATTTCGGTGTTTAGCCAAAAATGTTAAAGTTTCTACCACAGACATACATACATACATACATACGCACGCACGCACGCACAGACAGACAAAGTTTACCATCGCATAGGCTACACTTACGTGAGCCAATAAAGATTCTTCCTATCAAATCAAGATTTACCAATAACAAATGTGCAATGATGCATAGAATTATGTCAGGGAATGCACCTACATTCATTGCCTCAAATTTCAAACTGAATAATTCAATAAAACTAAACCCCTAGAATTGACCTTTACAAATCAAGTCTTTCTTATTCTGGCGCCTTATTGTGGAACTCCATTCCTGATTTAATTAAAATGCAATTCAGTGAAACTTCCTTAAAAGAAATGTACATGATGTTTCTCTTGGAAACAAGTAAATAATTATGTGATAATATTACATCATTGCTTGATATTCATAATGCATTTTAAAATGTCTTTTTAATTTTTTGACATGTTAATTATATAAATTGTATTGTAATTAACTTAACTTCTATTTCTTCTTGTTATTAATCGAGTTACCACCGGCACGGTTGGCCTAGTGGTAAGGCGTCCGCCCCGTGATCGGGAGGTCGTGGGTTCGAACCCCGGCCGGGTCATACCTAAGACTTTAAAATTGGCAATCTAGTGGCTGCTCCGCCTGGCGTCTGGCATTATGGGGTTAGTGCTAGGACTGGTTGGTCCGGTGTCAGAATAATGTGACTGGGTAAGACATGAAGCCTGTGCTGCGACTTCTGTCTTGTGTGTGGCGCACGTTATATGTCAAAGCAGCACCGCCCTGATATGGCTCTTCGTGGTCGGCTGGGCGTTAAGCAAACAAACAAACAAAATCGAGTTACCCTCAATGGGCGAGGGCCGGACGAAAAAAAGCATGTATACTTTGCTTATTCTGTTACCCTCGATAAATAAATAAAGTTCAAAGTTCTCTCTCTCTCTCTCTCTCTCTCTCTCTCTCTCTCTCTCTCTCTCTCTCTCTCTCTCTCTCTCTCTCTCTCTCTCTCTCTCTCTCTCAGTTCCCCTCTCTTTCATACACTCACGCACGCTCGCAGTCAAGTTTCAAGTTGTATCAATCCTCCCATGGAGGATGACTTCTGTTATGAAAACAAAAGAAACACGCACGCCACACACACACACACAAACCACACACACCTGGTCTGCAGAAACAGCTACTTCCCTAATAATTTTTCAAAAAGCCACACTGTTTTCACACCTACTCTTTCAAACTTACTTTACCAAACTTTCTGCGGAACAATCCATTACCCACGTCCACAACTGTGCAGTTACCCAACATATTAACCCATCGTTCAAACTAAGCGAACTTAATTAACAGCTGTCTGTCCGACGAGTTCGAGTCAGATAACACCTTGTTTTCTTTCACTGGTGATGGATGGTCTGCGTAGTAAAGCGCCTGTGTTGTTCTCCTTTTACGAAAAATTATTTTTATTCTGTTCCGGCAATCTTCGTTGTTGTTCTATAAAAGATACATTCCTTCAAGCACTTGCATCACAAATCCGCAACCGACAGAGACTGTTAACGTAAACAAAAACCAAGAATCAAGCAACAAGAAAGCTAATTTCTGGAACCTTTGGTTATGTACAAAGCGAAACATTCACACGAACTTCGACCTATAGGATTTTACAGTGGACAAACAAGATAAACAACGGACAAAAAAGCTATTGTTATATTGCTTCTCCTGTTTAAGAACCAACAACAATTCAGAAAAAGAAGTCACAATACCGTTTAATATCACTGTTTGTTTGATGTGGATGTTGTTTACAGTCCGCGTTAAAAAAAACGAAGACCAAGGTCGATAGTCTACAATAAAACATTCCATAAACTTAACCAGTGCTGTTCTCAGGCCTCGGCCCTCGCTCATTGATGCATCATTAATTGATCTGACGCATTGTTCTGACCTCTAACATGTTGAACGTCCGACTGCTTTCACATGTATTAGGTATTCTTACTGATTTTTGTCATATTTTATTATTTGTTTAATTACTCTCATTATTTTTATTTTTATTTTTTAGGCAGGACATTATGTACTTGTTATCCAGGGCGAACTGACCTATTTTCCTCAAAATCGGGGAACAGCACTGCTTAACCTTTTTGTTTGTTTTTTAAGTGTCCAAGTGAA
>NW_027127421.1:5000-12500 GCF_037325665.1 Littorina saxatilis
AGAAAACAAATACGGAACTGTAACTGTATTCATGTTTGTTTGACGTTTCAACCATGGGGTCTTTGTTTTTATAATGTCAAGTTCAAGTATGTATTTAAGCTAGTTAGGTTGTAAAACATCCGATGTTTGATCTCTGACGTAAATGAAGATGCCCATTAACATGCACCTCTGTCTGCCCTGCGTTAGCGTACGTTTGAGCAATTTCAAATATTGTCCAGTGTGTTAAACATGGTAAACTGCTATCTTATGTTTCCTAAAGTATGTTTTTCGTTTTTCGTTTTATTTGTTTATGTTTTGTCCTTGTTTGTTTGTTTCTTCTTTTGCGTGTTCCATACATTTTTGTCGTATTATAGCCCCGAATACGAAAGCCGACAATTCAAAGAATGAACGCGACTGCAGTTCTGTAACACGTCATTCAACAATAATCGTAAATTAATAAACCTTTTCTTCGGAAAGGGACAAAAATTGCACCGAAGCCGCGAACTTTTCCCTTGCCGACGCAGCAGCTTGGACAAATCGAGTTTACAGCCAGGGAATGTATTTCCAGTACAGTCCATCTTGTTGCCTTTATTCCCCGAAGGGACCACTCTCTCTCTCTCTCTCTCTCTCTCTCTCTCTCTCTCTCTCTCTCTCTCTCTCTCTCTCTCTCTCTCTCTCTCTCTCTCTCTCTCTTCTCTGTCTCTCTGTCTCTGTCTCTCTCTCTCTCTCTCTCTCTCTCTCTCTCTCTCTCTCTCTCTCTCTCTCTGTATCTGATTGTCCTCTGTGTCTCTATGTGTGTGTCTCTATGTGTGTGTGTGTGTGTGTCTCTATGTGTGTGTGTGTGTGTGTGTGTGTGTGTGTGTGTGTGTGTGTGTGTGTGTGTGTGTGTGTGAATATTTCCGTACCACTGTTGCTATAGTTATCGTTGTTGTTGTTCTTGTTTTCATTTGTTTAAATATCATGCATTTACAATATTGTCCGCCACATTACTCGTTTGTTTCTAAGAGCACATTTATAAGTTTATCTTGTTGTGCTCCCTTAATTACAACTGTCAATTACGGCTTTGTATTTATGCAACTGAATAAAAAAACTGTTTAAACCAAGGGACCACTCAAAAACGCATTTCTTTTCCACCGCTCCGCACACTTCATACACTCTGGTCCGACTCCATCAGTTACAGGCGGCAAGTGGCCCCGAAGTTCACGTGCACGTTACATTGCCTGTAGGATTATTGTGTACGCCCCAGTGCAGCCTCCCCTTCTGTTTAACTCCGCTTGATTACGGGCGGTCGAGGAACGATAAGATGTAATCTTCTATTCAGCCACAGTTCGTCAGAGTTGAGTGGTAAAATAGATTTACGTTATTATCTGTGGCACACTGCTTTTGCGGTGCTCGAACTGGTAGTGATGTTTGTTGCGTTGCGGCTTGATTAATAAAAACGTTCACCGTTCACCCCGCTAGGATTACGGTCGGTCGAGGATTGATAAAATATAAGTAATCTTCCATTCAGCCACGGTTCGTCAGAGATGCGTGGCAACTTTGATTTACGTTATTATATGTTCACTGCTTTTGTGTTGATTGAACGGGTGGTGATGTCTTACGCAAAGAAGTTTTTTGCATTCCGGCATGCTAAAAGGCAAAATAAGGGAAAGTCGCCAATCCAGGAACAGTCGGCTAACTTGAAACACCTCAATATGCGATCAACGGGAAACAATTCATGAACAATTGTTTTGCAGAAATGTCTAGTGACTTTCCTTGATGTTATTCCATCAAGAAAAATAGCAACCGCGGCAAAACAAAAAAAGAGGTACGTTTTTTTAAAACTTTTCTTCCTTCTTCTTCTAATTTCGACCGTCTACAATTCGTAGTATAACTCTTTATCTATATACGTTCATATAACATGTTGATTGCTGTGATAAACCTTCATGGATTTGCAATAATTTTAACGGAGACAAAAATTTGAAACGTCACGTGTATCCAACAGGTTAACTTGAAATCCATGCAGGTGCCATGCGGCAAAGATGGAACACATAAGAGAGGCAAACATGGAACAGTGTTCCAGCTTTGCCGCATTCTGTTCCATCTTACCCTCATCAAACAATAAACTGAACACTGCTGTATTATTCACGTATTCAATTCTCTTTTCGGTTTTGTTGTGTTTTTTATTTTCTATAAGTTTTATTGAATGATTGATTGATTTGTTTGACAGTATTGTGGAACCTGGACCGTGGTTACCAGAAGAAATGGCATGGGCTGCGCTTTGTCAGCAGTGAGAAACGGAGATATGGCGTTCCTATCACAACGCTTAAAATACGTAAAGAAGGAAAAAACAAAATAAAAAAAGAAGTAAAGTGCACAGGAAGACCTTCTACACTAACACCAGAGTTAGAACTAGTTAATAACATTCATGAAGCTGAGATAAATTTGCCAACGTCAACCCAATCGTTGTTTTGTACACTGGACTTGGAGATTCTGTCATTATGATTGCTTGGTTTCAGCACCAAATGTAAGCCTACCTGCCGCTGATGTCCTGCAACGCACAACCACAAACATCACGAGAAAAAAATCATCACATCATATCTTCTCCTTACAAGCAAAAGCTGTAGATTCCCCCTGCAAAAGGGAATGCAGGTCAACAGAAGAGAGGAAAGAAGGAAGCTACAAAATCTTTTGTTCAGAAAAACAAGTGGGGAACATCTTCTGCTCAGAGGAAGAAAAGGGGAACATTCTTAACGATACGTTCTATCCTGGAGGCAAGCACTTGGTACTGCTTCATGTGTGGCACCAACTCCCCTGAGGACATGATACAGTGCCAGAAGTGCACACAGTGGGCACACGAGGACTGCGCTGACAGCAGAGGACAAGAGGACTTTGTCTGCGAAATCTGTACTTAGTTATTTTTTTTGTCTGCGAAATCAGTTCTTAAATCTGTTCTTAGTTATTTGCTTTCAGACTTTATGCGTATTGATTTTTACATTTAGTCACTTGGGCAGGTAGCCCTTTTATATCTGTTTGTCAACTGAAGAGGGGTACAAATGAAGCTGCGAAATCTCGTGGTACTGCTTCATGTGTGGCACCAACTCCCCTGAGGGCATGATACAGTGCCAGAAGTGCACACAGTGATCACACGATGACTGCGCTGACAGTAGAAGACAAAAGGACATTGTCTGCGAAATCGGGTCTTATCTTTTTTTTTCTTTTCTTTTTTTTAAGGTTTTGTTTCTGATTTTTTTTTATACCTAGCCCTAATTTATCTATTTTCTCCACATTTTAGGCTTAAATTGTTTTCCGATTTTTTTTCCTTGGTGAAAATCACAATATGATGTGGAAAAAAAACCATTTAAATAAAATGTCTCAATCAAAATGTTTTGGCGGTTTTATTTCTCTTGTGTGTGTGGCAAAGTGTAATTTTGTGCGTGTGATTGAGAGTGTGTAGGTGTATATGTGTGTATGAGAGATACAGACAGAGCTAGAAAGAGAGTCAGTGTGTTTTTGAATGTGTTCCAAGTTTGACGACACAGTGTTCCATTTTACACACCCATGCGTCCAACCTGGAACAGATGCAGACATTTTTATAATGATCAGTCTGATGAGTTGCGTGACTTTTATGTTGTTCGTTTATTTACTAATATACTCTAGTATATGATAATATAAAGAACGCTTTGCAATATCCATTTTGTTGTCTGGTACGGTTGTTTCTCCTTAACTGTTCCGGGTTTGGCGACTTTTCCCTACATCTGCGCAGTCGCCACTACACTACATGCTGCGATAGGGATTATGACGAGTACTTGGCCTGTTTTCTTTTCACGCAACGTGTAGCGGGCTGGGGAAAAAAAGAATCACCTCAATAATCTGCAGTGTGTCGTCTGTCCTGCTGGCGTTACATAGGTCTTTCTTTCTTTATTTGGTGTTTAACGTCGTTTTCAACCATTCAAGGTTATATCGCGACGGGTTACATAGGTGAGCGCCGGGCCTTAATACAACTTTACTGAAAAAAATCGGTTTGTTACCGATGCGTCATAACTACCTCATTATATGCAAACCGTATTTTACTGAGCTGGAACAGCTGTTGGTTGGGTTGGATTATTGCAGTCAAAAGAATTACAACACACATTCCAAACTAATTAGTTTATACGTGCACTATTAATTGTTATCGTCGCACGGATTACAATTTTGGACAATTTGGTTTCTGTTAAATCGTCAACAAGTTGCCGTGTATTTATCACACACTTGAAACAAATATGTTGATGTCATCTATTCAGTACTTGCAATGGAAATGTAATATGTACACTGTGTTACATGGTACGATCTCTGAATATACAACCAAACTGTCTATAGCGACCAACCAAGGGACCGTCCAAAAATGGTCGTCATTGACAGCTGGTCGCTATGGAAAGGTCAATTTTATAGAAGAAAAACTTGTATGGGATCCATCGGATTGGTCGTTGTAAGAAGGTGGTCGTTTAATTTCGAGAGGTGGTCGCAAGGGCAGGTTTGACTGTATTCACTACGCTAGTTTCCTCAACTCCCCTCGCAGTTCAGCCAACAGCGTACTCATGTTTGTATGATGACAACCCACTTCCTCGTGATCTTTAATCCAATCGCCGTAGTAGACTTACTAGAGTAGTATACCCCACTAACACCAACAGGCTTGTGTTTTTCTCGCACAAGTCCTTCTGGCGCTACGTTGCATCACGGTCAAGTGGAGTGGATGTGGTGCTTTCAGGAACATTTTGGTCAACCGTGATTCGATTGCGGTTCCAGACGAGACTGCCACAACCGCCTGGAGGGCTTCTTCTTGTGGTAGTGGCGGCGACAGTGATGGTGGTAGTTGTAGGAGTAGTAGTAACACAGGCATCGCGTTTCGCGTCGGCAGTCACCAGAACGCCAACATTTCTTTGAAATCGCCAAAATCTTCACTGTCATTTCGACAGATCTGCAAAACTTCTTTCATGGTTGGATAAAGAGGATGTGACGGACTGCCTTGAACTTCGGACAATTGGCAAGATGTGTATGGTTAATTGACAAGTTTGCCTAAGAAAATAAATCCTAGACATTATACATTGTAGTAGTAGTAGTAGTAGTAGTAGTAGTAGTAGTAGTAGTAGTAGTAGTAGTAGTAGTAGTAAGTAGTAGTAGTAGTAGTAGTAGTAGTAGTAGTAGTAGTAGTAGTAGTAGTAGTAGTAGTAGTAGTAGTACTTGATGGATAACGTTTCGCATTGGCAGCCAACATTTCTTGGAAATCGCCGAAAACCTCACCGTCATTTTGGCAGATCTGTCAAACTTTTTTTCATGGTTGAAGAAAGATGATGCCAAGGACTGTCTTGAACTTCTGAACATTGCCGAAACTTGTATGGTCATTTGGCAAATTTGACAAACAAAATAAATCCTAGCCACATACCTTGATGTAAATATATCTACAAGTGGTTGAGGTCGTAGTCGCATTCCCAGTCAAAGTCGAAGCCATGGTCCTCAAAGTCGTAGAAGTGAGAAAGATAGTCGTAATGTGATAGTGGAAGAAGGAATGGGGTTAGCAGTACAGAAGCAGTTCTTAGCCGATTGTAGAGGGTTCAATAATTGAGTAAGAATTAATTTTCCGAACACAAAAAAAGGTCTGAACGTCACACCCAATCAAAACAAGTCATTTTCCTCAATGCAGTGAGTTCAGAAAAAAACAACGTGAACAGTCAAAGTGTTGCTTCTCTCCATTGTGACAATTTGACCTCAAGTTTGAGGTCCTACTTTGATTTCTTTACTTTTGTGTTGGCGGTTCTTGATGACAACGTTAGGTGCCGAAGTTCTTTTTTTAACCTGACACTTTGACTTCAGTCTAAGGGTGCTATTCTAATTCCACAATGTCGGTTTTAGGGACAAACAACGACCGCATTTGGTGCTAGTAATGTGTTTTTGTCTGGCGAAGACTTTCTGGTGCAAATAAACAAGACTGAAAATAATGTTTCTGTTTGAAAGAGATTTGCCGCACTTTTATGGGAAGGACATTCCTGCTTCAAAGAAAGTTAAGTTTCAACGACATTTATGTTTCGAAGACGTTTCTCTTTGTTGTTCATTTTTCACCGTCTTCTCTGGTTTGACAATTCAGACTCCGACATTCTGGCCTGAAAACGTCTGACAGTGTTTCTCGGCCATCACAACAGAAGCCGTGCAAGGGACGGTGTCGGTTGTACTCCATTTACCCCCCCCCACCCCCACCCCCCCACAAAGCCTTTTAGACCTAACCCCTTCTAGGCGGGATAAAGGGAGGAATTAGGACGGGGGATTCTTACAGCTATCCACCACACCGGTTGGTCTCGGCGACACAGATCCTCCAAAGTAATGGAGATCTTCAGACACGAAGTCTGAAAAAGTTAGAAGCGGATTTGACGTCACAGGGTGATATTAGCAAATAGCAGTCTCTGGCTTTTCCCTTTCAGCCGCTGCTGTTATTATCACGTCTGTGGATGAACTTGGGTGTTGTGTTACGTGATTTTGCCTGAGTTTTGATCGGTGTGTTTTTTACGAGCGTGGATGCATTCACAAAGAGTGGGAATGTAATTGACAATGGCTTAGTGTTACAGATATCAAAAGTTGGAATTAAACTTTCATAAAAGGATTATTTAAACCGTTCCCCAAAACCACTCCCTTTATCGTACAAGGAAAAATGTTTGTGAGCTCAAATTCTGTGAAAAGCAATTTACTTCGACAAGTTCTTGTCTGCCGTCTTTAAATGAATATAGAAATACGGTTCTGTTTTCGAACTACTGCGACAGAATTGAATAACTGCAGCAGTTTAAGATTCAATAACGTCTTCGCTATCCTCTTGTGTAACATATTTATTAACTTCACGAATGTCCTTATTTTTCTACCACAAGTAGTATAGAAGTACACCAATGTATGACTGACAGCATAAAGATAAGGATAAGATTTCATATAGTCCTGTGAGGTTACCCTCATGGACATTCGGGTTACTTTCTCATGCATGCAACATAACGAACGCTGACTTCGGGCATTTCGAATGAGGTAGCAAAACACTGGAATCAGATTCATACAACAGGCGAGCCAAGTTTGCCAGAAATGAAAACCTCCCACATGAACGAAACGTAACCCCTGAGACGACGCAAAACAGAGTATTCAGTGTGGCGATCGCGCGCTATAGAGAGACGTATGGAATGAAGACTACGATTGGTTTGTCAGTTTTACTTTCCGAACAACTCTGTAACCTTCGCATCTATTGGCGCTTTAGCTGGTAATTTGCATAGCCTCGGATCTGAGGTCAGTGAACTGATGTACACCATCATGTCCAATGATTCATTTTGAAATAAATGGTTTCTTTGCACTCACGTTCAGTAAAAGAGAAGTCGCTAGCTATTTTGAGCATAATGTCCGAGTGTATTTCACATTGTTAAGGGGCTATTTTTGAGAAGTCGCTAGCTATTTTGAGCATAATTATGACCGTGAGTATTTCACTTTTTTTTTTTTTTTTTTGGGGGGGGGAGGGGATATTTTGGACAACAGCAGCATTAT
>NW_027127421.1:15000-17774 GCF_037325665.1 Littorina saxatilis
TGCAATAAGCTTACACCACATCTGGGCTGACTCCCGAAAACAGTAAGGTACCAACACTGTTTGAGGCTAAACCTAGCCACGCATTTGTCTTGGGGGCTATAATCTGCTGAGTCTGCCAGTGTGGATCGGGAGCGATTTATGAACGATAAAATCACTTTCGGATTTTGTCGGCCACGGGGCGGTCTAGCATGCAAATTGGTCATAACCATACGCGTTGCGTCATGCTTCCGTGAACATAGTTTCTGCATGAACGCTCCCTTTCTCAGGGCCGTCCAGACAGCTTTAACCTCAGTAAGGGGAGATGTAGGAGGGTGAGAGAGAGAGAGAGAGAGAGAGAGAGAGAGAGAGAGAGAGAGAGAGAGAAAGAGAGAGAGAGGTAGAGAGAGAGAGAGTGTGACAGAGAGAGAGAGAGAGAGAGAAAGAGAAAGAGAGAGAGAGAGAGATGGATAGGGGAGAAGGAGAGGCAGATAGAAAGACAGACTGACATGCAGACACGGATAAACAGACAGATAAAGAGTTTGCAATATGAAGTTGAACTCGGTTTGCTTGTCACCTGCCATGATTAATAAATCCATCTACACCAAATAGTCTGAAGACTTTTTTTGTTTGTTTGTTTTTAACGCCCAGCCGACCACTAAGGGCCATATCCGGGGGGTGCTGCTTTGACATATAACGTGCGCCACACACAAGACAGAAGTCGCAGCACAGGCTTCATGTCTCACCCAGTCACATTATTCTGACACCGGACCAACCAGTCCTAGCACTAACGCCATAATGCCAGACGCCAGGCGCAGCACTAGATTGCCAATTTTAAAGTCTTAGGTATGACCCGGCCGGGGTTCGAACCCACGACCTCCCGATCACGGGGCGGACGCATTACCACCATGCCAACCGTGCCGGTAGTCTGAAGACTATGTTCGTTATAAGTTGTTAATTTTGTCAAAAATCATGTTGGCTCACGTATTTTTCGGGCTGTCAATTGTTGCATCTGTCACATACTGAGCAACAGGAAAAGACAATTTTGCGACAGAGAAGTCGCTTACAAAATTCCTCTGTTAAAAAACTTCTTGGTATCGTTGTTACAGCAGCTTTTGTCTTTGCAACAAACACTAAACTGCGCTTCAAGGCAATTTGTTGGTGCCCGTCCCCGATATTGTGTGTGAGTTTCATTTTCAGAACCGAGTTTGATATCATCAATGCTGCTTTGTGTTTGTACATGCAGTCACCGTCCTTTACCTGATGTCATGTAACTTTGATTCAAGGCACGTTTCGATATCCATGTTTGTTAGTGCGTGTAGGCTACTTTTCAGCACCGAATCCAATGTGATCAGCCAGCCTTGTTTGTAAACACTTGGTTTTCTTATTGCATGATGTCATCTAACTTTGATTCAAGATAATTTGATGTCCATGTTTGTGAACGCCTGTACTTTTCAGACCCGAATTTAATCAGATCAGCCAGCCTTGTTTTTGAACACGTGCTGTTCTTGTCACATGATGTCATTTACATTTTTTGCTCCCAGACAATTCGATTGTCGATGTTCGTGATTGATATCGCGTGTAAGCTCATTTTTCAGGCGCGAATTCTGGGTTTTTTTCTGCGCTGTTTTATTTTTGTTCAGTCAATACTCTTAATATGGTCTAAGTAAATATTGCCTAAAGACATTTTTTAATGTCCAAATTGGCACTGCGAATACGTTTTAGTCCCGAATTCAATGTCATCAACGCTGCTTTGTTATTTTCAAATCAATCAGTTTTCTGTAAACAATGCGACTTAATCTAGGCTCCGATTCCTTGTTTTGGGCTCAATTTGCACTGCTTTGTTTTTGTCAAATTTCTGTAAACATTGTACCCTTCAAACTCATCCTTCTGTACTTTAATGAAACTTCAGCTGTTTTTTATCTGGACACCGAACAGTTCTCTGCTTCTGAACTGTAATGAAACTTCAGCGAGTTATTTCTGGACACACGAATAGTTCTCTGTTACAGCTCTGCCAGAAATGGCTCGCTGTCACTCTATCATTGTCAGATAACGGAATTAAAACCGAATCGTGCACGTGGGAGTAGGAACGAATTGAATCCTTGGAATCTAATAGAACATCAGGGACCGTTCCCCTTGTTTTTGTTTGGAAAGAAGTCATCTCGTTTGGGTGTTTTCCTTGAATCTCTGAATGTCTTGTAATCTGATTTTGCAAGTCTTCTTTCTCGAGTTTTTGTTTTGTTTTTGTTTTTGTGTAGGTGTGATATTGAGTGATTGTGGATTTGGGTATGTGGGGATGGGGGCGGTGTGTGTGTGTGTGTGTGTGTGTGTGTGTGTGTGTGTGTGTGTGTGTGTGTGTGTGTGTGCGTGTGTGTGTCAGTGTGTGTGTGTGTGTGTGTGACGGTCATCTTGATTTGCTTGTTTTCGTTGAATCCTAGATGTCATGCAGTATTTTTTGCCAGTCTTCCTCTACTCTCGAGAAGGGGTTTAATGTGTGGTGCGATATTGTGATTGCGAATTGAGGTATATGGGAGTAAAGGTGTAGATTTATAAAAAAATAAAAATAAAAAAGTCACGTCCGTTTTTTGGTCTATCTATGCCTGTCTGTCCGTCCGCCTGAATCTTTCTTGCAATCTCTCCTTGTCTGTCTGTCTGTCTGTCTGTCTGTCTGTCTGTCTGTCTGTCTGTCTGTCTGTCTGCCTGTCTGTCTGCCTGTCTGCCTGTCCCTCTGTCTGTCCCTCTGTCTCTCAAAATGTCTTTCTCTGTCTGTCTGTTTGTATTTCTGTCTCTCAAAATGT